>NC_057803.1:720138582-720141828 GCF_018294505.1 Triticum aestivum | reverse complement strand
TCAAAAAAAACAAAAATCCCAGCACCTGAAATGCTGACGCGTGGATGCCTATTGGTCCCGGTTGGTGCCACCAACCGGAACCAAAGGGCCTCTTGCCTGGGCTCGCCGCACCGGCCACGTGGAGGCCCATCTGTCCCGATTTGTGTAAGAACCGGGACTAAAGGTCAAGAGCATTAGTAATGACCTTTTAGTCCCGGTTCCAAAATCGGGACAAAAGGCCCTTACGAACTGGGACAATTGACCCTTTTTCTACTAGTGTATAGAGTAGAACCGTGAACCATGCCTTGCAACAATACCAACGCCTTGTGAAAAATTACTCCTTCCAATAGAGAGCATGTACTTCACTTGCACGTTGTAGCTTGGGCAAGAGACAACTACTGAAGCTTTCCATGTGAATCGGTCCTTGAGTTCTTAGAACTTGGTACAAGATGTTAAGCTTTAGCGTTAGCTTTCTTGATGAGTATAAGATTGTAAACCAGATATGTATGATAGGCTGTGATGAGTTGTTTCTGGGGTCCTAACAATTTTGTCATGGTTTTTTCTCTGTGGAAGTAACAACTAACAGCCAGGTTACTGAATTTGTGTTACAGCCAGGATCCTGTGACGATTAGGCTTACTATTACTAAGAACTCCAACTACAGAATTGAAAGGCTTGGGTCCGCGACTTCGATTCCTGTCTATATATATTGCAGGCACGTCCAGTCTGTAGGTAAGAGGCATAAAGTACAAGGTGTTTACTTGATGTTGAGCGTGCCCTTCATGATGTCTCCCAAACTCAAGCTACAATTGCATTTTTTATCTGTGTATTGTTGGGGAAGGTATTGAAGCACAATGAATTATGATGCATAGGGACAATAGACTTGACCGGTGGTATTATATAAGCTCATAATTTTTTTGGCTTTTTTGCTGGCAGTTCGTGTGCTGGACAAAGATGAAATGACTCGTTCAAAAAAGTGGTCGATAGTTGGTGGTATCTAAATTTTAAGTCGGGCAGAGTGTGTTTACTATATATTTTGGCATGTATGGAAAGGTTTTCATAATGGCGCTGTCGGTTTTTAACCTGTTCGCGATTGGCCCCCCGTCCTGGTTAGTGAAGAAGTTTGATAAGCTCTGTACACGTTTTCTCTGGGCAAACAAAGATGAAGCTATTGGCGGCAGGTGCCTCGTCAATTGGAAGCAGGTATTCCCACCGCGCGGCTATGTTGGCCTTGGGATGCCCTGTCTGAAATTCAAGAGTGCAGCCCTCAGATGCCACTGGCATTGGCTCTACTGGATGGACCGCTCGAGATCCTAGATAGGTCTACCTCTGCCTTTGGACCCTGCAGCGACTGACCTCTTCCATATCTCGGTCACGTTGTGCATTGGTGATGGCTCGAGGACACAGTTCTAGACCAACCCTTTGTTCAAAGCGGTCATTTCAACAAATAAGTACCAAGGCAGCTTTGGAGGGCGACAATTGGTGGGTGATTTGGGAAGAGCGCAATGAGTGGGTCTTGGAGCAAAACACGCACGACTGTACGAAGCAGTCTTGCTACCATCTTATTGACATTATTATTAGGGGTCAAAATTAATTTATTTAATCATAAAAATGGGGACACTCCTTATATACTACACACACAAAAGAAAACCAAATGCAGTTCACACTCCTCAGCAATAGTTTTGGCACAGATATTGTACGATCCTGCTGCGATATGCATTTGGTCCGTGTCTTGCTCCCCAAACCTTCCCAAAAGTCTCGAATAGGAAAGGAAGAAACCTTTTTGTTTCAAAAAAAAAAGAGGAAGAAACCTTTTCCCGGTTGCACACAGAGCCGTATCTCGCCACAGAAACCAACGTACTACAACACATGGAAAGAAATCAACATACGAGTCAGATCACCGCGAAGGGAATGCACTAACAATTGGATAAATTGTTTCGCAAGCAAAGAAATCGGCGCAGTGAAGAAGGGCAGGGATGACTGTGCGTGCCACCTGCGACCCCACCCCGTGCAGCATAAATACCCAGCCCGGCCGGATGCAGCGCTCTCAATTAACCCGTCGGCCGTCATCCACATGATCCTGAATATGCATGCCATAGAAGAAAATCCCTGGTTAGATGTTCACTATTTCATCAAGATGAAGCCGGCGGCGAGGGTTTCCTCTATGCGGCCACCATGGTGGCTTCGGGCCATGGTCGCCGGTGCGCCGCACCTAACAGCAAGCAGCGGCCTCTGTCGATCATCCACAGACGTGTGTGAGCAGAGTTGGAGAGAATGGAGGATGGTTTTTTGTAGGCCGAGCTACCTGGTACCCTATATCAGGGCCATTCAAAATGGACAGTGTTGCATTGAGATATGTGTAAAAGCTTGAAAATTTGCAGATCTGGCAGGATGATCAACGCTTAATACACTAGCAGGCTGCTGTTCACGATATGAAAGAACATCTGTCCCTGACCGGTCTCTCTCTCACATGCAGCTGACATAGTCTATTATCGCTCCTAGCAGCTAGTCTGTTGCGTAGCTGTGGAATCTCACTGTAGGGAGCGGCACAGACGGATTGACAGCCTCTGGGCCCACGATGGTGTGCAGAGCACCTCGTCGTTCAAGAGCATGGGAAGCCAGTGATACTCCATACTGTAGTTAATTAATTGGAAACACTTCTACTGTTGCGTCAATGCTTTTATCTAAGAAGAACTCAGATTTAGTTTTTTTGTTTATTACGTTGTACAGTTTTCTGGCAATAGGAGATACTAGCAGACAGTGCACGGCGGCACGCCGCGTCACATAGATTAATTAGCTATTTAGGTTTTTTTGTAATATTTGGTAAGTCGTCCTAAGACTTGGTCGGTGGCAAAGTAGTTTATACAAAGAAAATGTACACCTAGTTGGTGCATGCATAGGTGGTCGTCTACAACACATAGCGATATATTTGGCAATGGATGCAGAATTGTGAAGCTCGAGTTCTCTTCTTAGACCTGAATGTTGATTCTCCAACTGGGTTTCTCTCTGTGATGTAGTGATAGAGAGACGAAGCTAGTTTTTCTAATCTTGTGCTTGGTGATTTGTAAACAATGTTGAAGTTTTTGGATGCACGTCCTGGTTCTCGGCCGATTAGTAAAATGACTTGAAATTGGAGGCGAACTTTTTTGAGGATCCTTGTTCGCCTTAACTTGTCTCGTTGGAGGCTTGTTTTTTACTGTTTCTGTATTTCTAATCCTTCTTCCTCAGTCTTCCTCCATCCAATAATAGTGTTGTTATTTTTCTTCCTT
>NC_057803.1:720134375-720138222 GCF_018294505.1 Triticum aestivum | reverse complement strand
GTTAATGGTGTTGTTTCGAGAATTAAGATAAAAAAACTCAGTGTTAGTAGCACGAACATACACCTAAATTTGCCATGTTCAGAGTAGACAAAACGACCAAACATTTAAACTACCCCTGCTCACATCATCATCATGAAAGAGCTTGCACACTTTACAAAAATATTATCAACATGTTTTAAAAATTATTCCAGAACAGAAACTGAGTACTTAAACAGTCATAAAAAGTATAATTGCCTGTGTGTAAACTTGTATGCAATATAAAAGAAGTGCACAGATATGGATCAAGCAAAGAATTAAGAAATAGAACAGTTTATATTAATTATCGAGCCTAAATGTTATTGGTGTTTGACATGTACATTATATTATAGCTCCCAACATACCTTTGAATATAGTGTGTCCTTGTAGCACATATGAGGTACTAATACAAATTATTTTCCGATGTGAGCCAAATATCAACATAAAAAATAGTCAAAGCTCTAAGCGAACTCCGTCTAAACCTATCATTGATCCTGAGTTATTAGCATTAAAATCACCGATAATATGAATGACAATAAAAATTAAGATATTGCTCTTTCTGAAATCGTACATATCATTCATTGTAGCAGTGCTGGCCTTCATTGCAGTATGATGCTCATATGCAGCATCTCTGGAGCAATATGCACATCTCTAACAACACATATTTGTTTAGTTCACAGAACAATAATTCAGCAGAAAACGTTGTTGTAATAACACCTCAAGAAAGATAGCAGAAGAAAATGCCCACACTACAATAATCCTTCCTCAAATCTTTAGTAATCATCAGAGCAGGCAAAGCGGTATCCTATCTATACACAACTGAATTTGTATTTGCCGGAAAGATGTTCATGAATTGTGATGGTCGATCTTTGACCCTAAATGAACGCCCAGCAACATGATATTCAAGGCGCTAGAATACAAATTCGCCAAATTCAGATTCAACCTTACAGCTTCACAACCACTCTAATGGTGCATCTAGTTGCTGCAAAGCATACAGAAAGGGCAAAAAAAGGACTCCCCGCTGAGAAAAAAAGACAGTCCTGACTTCAGAACATCGGTTTCTCACTTGTGGGCTTAATGGTCAGGAACCAAAAACTGAAAGATGTTCATTATATCAGGTTACTAACCGGATGTCACTGACTCTGGATAATCACTTACACTCTGTATGTCATTTGCTATAGTTGTGTTGAGTGTAAGCAGATCACAATGTCATTTAAGATTTCATTCTGCAAACTGAACTGTCATGTGCTTACAAGTAAAAATCTCTGATGTGTGAAGACATTGTTTAAAGCTGCCCCCAACACAGAGAAATAGTTAGTACATTTCAGAATTTTGAGTCCATCGCTGGACTGGCGAAATCAGAAAAGGATCGGGCTTGCTTCAAAGTGCGTTGCGTGGATAATGCCATAACTTGGGTATACAGTGTGCTGACTGCTGAGGCACACATAAGCCGCATTGATCTTTCTCAGAGAAAAGGCGGATCAAGGTGATCAGCATAAGGAGTAATGAATGCAAGCCTAAAATATCCAGTGTATGTTCAAGCCAAGAAGGAGATGGTAGTACCAAGGTGAAGAGAACGGCAGCGACGCCGACGGCTGACGTCCGGGACGGAGGCAAGGAGGGAAATGTGAGATGCCGGGGCATAATCAGAGAGGTCACGCACCGCGACCGCCATCGACGGATTAGGCGAGGTCGAGGTCGAAAATTCGGTGCGTGGACCATGCCGAGGGAGTTCAACCCGTGTAGCGGCGGGCTCACGCTCTTCAAGGGAGGCCGAGGGCGCAGCAGCTGTCGCAGCCGCCAAAGCCGAAGCTGCTCCGCCGCTCATTCGGTACGATGACGAACAACTGTTGCCGGTGCCGCCATAGCGCCAACTGCTTCAGCTCCGTGCGTGCAGTATTTTGGCCGCTAATGTCCATGGGGTCCAACGTCGACTGCGGCGACCGACCCCGCGGAGGTCCTCAGCGGACAGCGGCCGCACTGCGGTGCGCGTGTATCGTTGTCCCTTGATACGTCCGGCACCGCATCGACCATGGCCGCGCGGTTGCTCGCGATCCAGGCTCAGATTAGCGAGGCCACCGCATCGACGTCTCCTGACAAGAAGAACAATACGGCATCTGGCACCATGCATGCCTCGTCGCCAACTCGAAAGCCTCGTTGACGATGACGACCATACGGGTGCTCTCGCTGCAGACCCGGCTAGGCTTGGCCGTGGTATTCACATCGCCAATGAAGGATATTACCACCAATATTTGACGCTGCCGTGAAGGAGGCATGCAGAGGCTTCGAGAGGCACCTGATGGAGATGCTGGTGGAGGAAGCCAAGGTGGGAGTCCTCATGGACCCTAAGGAGCGGCTCGGCTACTGGGAGAAGCTCAGGTCACGACAGGAATACCATGCCCCCGCGGCCTGATTTATGTCGCCGGCGCGCCTCCTTCATGGCCTCCACGCATGGCTCCCAATGGAGGCGGCGCCGATGAAGATGGGAGGCCGACAGTGACCTATGGTAAGCACATGCCCGCGATGAAGAATCGCATCGGCACCGCTGGGATTTGGAGCTGGAGATGCATGTGTGAAAAGCTGATAAGGAAATGAGCCCTTTTATACTCTCATACGGCGGCAAAGCGGTGGGCAGCCGGAGGGGTTCCAGAGAGGACTGGACACACGGAGAAGAAAAGAGAAGAAACTGTATCGCGATAGAAATCACACACGTATGTTTCCAGCTCTCCACGCGTTTTCCATGCGTTAAATCCTCGTGAGTAGCTGGCTAGACAAGTTTGAGTAGTAAACAACCTAGCTAGCTAGACAAGTTTGACTTATATGACCAGGAACAACCCAGCACACGCGTCATTTTTACAGAAGCTGTAAAAAAATTTCAAAAAAACCAGGGAAAAGAATCCCTTACGGGCCTAGCATTCTTAGTATAAACAACAGTAAATTTTCATATAAGTAGAGAAGTCCCGTACACTAACATTTCCACATGCTAAAAAGTTTTTTCTTGACTTGTAAAAGAGATCATCTCTCCCATTTCCGCGGACACACACTCTCTCTTTAAAAAGAGTTCTCTCACAGTCTATTTTTTCATAGAAGTTCTCTCTCACAGTCACAGCACTATCTCCCTTCAATCCTATTTTTCTTTCTTTCTTCGAGTCCGCCACACAACTTCTCCTGCTCAAAAGTTTACTTCTCCTTGGGAATACACATTTCTCATTTGGCTCTTTATTTCTCTCTCTCGGTCACAGCCTGCTGCACTGACCCCTTTCTTTTAATTGCTGGCATACAAAGCGTCACCACGTGGAGCGGTGCATGCAAGAACAAAAGACCAGCCCCTCCTGCCTAGAAACCTACTGGAAACCTAGTAGGCCCTACTATCATCCTAGACTGCTAAACGGGTGTCCTAATGCTAAGTACCATGCATGGTTCCAAAACGCGTTGTCACATGCACGAATCTCCAGGAATCTGGACGGATGGGATATAGGGTAGCGTGGAGCTCGAGCTAGAATAGAACTTTGCGGGAGAGAAGACGATTTGTTGGGCCTTGAACAGGCTCGAGCCTAATTAGCATGCACTGATAGAAAAAGGGCCTATTGTCCCCGTTGGTAAGGGTCTTTAGTCCCGGTTCCTGAACCGGGACTAAAGGGTCGGTACTAATGCCCTGGCCCTTTAGTCCCGGTTCAGTCCAGAGCCGGGACAGATGGGCCTCCACGTGGCCTGTGCGCCGAGCCCAGGCAGGAGGGCCTTTGGTCCCGGTTGGCGGCACCAACCGGGACCAATAGACATCCATGCGTCAACATTTCTGTGGCTTGGGTTTATGTTTTTTTAAAGGGGGGAG
>NC_057803.1:720129147-720133876 GCF_018294505.1 Triticum aestivum | reverse complement strand
ATATATATATATATATATATATGAATGAATGAAACTCAACACAAATGATGGTAATAAAATAAAATTGTGAATATTGTTATTTACGCACTTCATATTGTTTGTCAGAGTAGCCCCGCTCACAGGTCGTGTGGCGGATGGACTCGCAAATGTAGTATCCACAGAAATCATTCCCTTGTTCCTGCCACAACCACTTTACAAGAAATAGAGGTCAATCAAACTGATAATTAGCAAGCATGCTAAATGGTATTGATGAAACTAGCGCTTGAATCACTAGGAGATGCGTGGAATATGCTACTATAGTACTTACTTTCGGGTGTCTAAATTGCAGCTTCTTCGGCAGTCCCGGAGCTTTTTTGGTGAATTTTCTCCAAACCCTGCCATACAAAGAAAACAATTACTTGATATCAGAAATGAACAAAGTTGCTGATATGGTGGATAATGATCGATTTAACTTACTTCTCGAGCATTTCAGTCATGTCCGCATACTCCTCCGGATTTTTTTCGTTTGGAGTCTAAGACAGTTACTACTCCCTGCTCAAGCTTGAACTCTAGGAGAATATAGTGGTAGCTGCGCACGCATGGATAACTCATGAATATTACATTACTATAACCTGGACTAATAAGGGAAACCGAATATGCCACAAGACAGTAACACTCACCTGAAGTTGTAAGGAAAGTGTATTATATCTTTGTGTTCATTTATTACCAACGATTGTAGCAAGTTGGCCTCGGTATTTTCGGCATGATATTTAACCTCAGTTGCATCTATGAGATATGTGTTAATGAACCCAATATCACCCACTTGTCTTTTCTTCAATTCGGTGATCTTCAATCTGCATAATATAGTGAGGATAATTATAAATACATGCAATGAAAGAGCTGAGTTATATAGAGAGACTTAATGATAGAAGTAGTACTACTTACAGACAGTAGCAGGTGACCGTTGCTTTATCGAGGGCCAATTGATTGAAAAACTGATAGAACTCCTCAAATGGAATAGGCAACAGTTCAATTCCAACGAGGTCATGCTCCTTTTTAACTCTCACATACAAAGTACTCCTCCCCTCAGACTCTCCGCAGGTTTTCATGTACCAATCATGCAATCTTCGCATCATCGTTGATAGAGAACTTTCATCTTTGACGAGAGGCTTCCCGTACTCATATCTTTGTATCTGCACCTCCAAGAAATCATAATGTACATCGTCGGACAGGTAATCTCCAGGATTGCTATAACCGGGCACCAGCCTCGGATCGACGATATCGCTAGCAGGCACCTTGAGCGGGGGGAACGATTGCTTCGCTTGTTCGCCGAGCTGGGCAATTTGTTTCCCAGCTCGTCGTTCTTTCATCCTTCGATCACTGACAGTACTTCCCGACCTCTCCGCTTCGGCAAATGCCTTTCCAATAATGCGCTCATAGTTGCCTTTCGGCGGAGACTTGGGTGGTTTTGTCAGGGCAGCCAGAGTGCGCTTCGCTTTCACCGGATCTACCTTCTCCTCCGGAGGTGGATGTCTCTGTGCTTTCAATCCTTGAAACCAGTCCTTCACTTCGGTTCGCGCGATCTTCGCATTCTCCTCCGGGGCCATCTGTATGGTAACTTCTCTGGAGTCTTCAGAAAAGGACCGAATCTGTATGTCCTCCCGCCTTTGGCTGTACTGCTAGACGCCGGCAGAGCAGACGGAGCGGATGCCTTCTTTCCTTGCTTACGAGGCGGAGGAGAAGGACTACGACGCGCCGGAGCAGCCGGAGCGGCGGCGGGTCTCTTCCGCCCTTGCTGACAAGGCGGAGAAGGAGGAGGCTGGCTGCTCGGGCGCGCCGGTGCAGGCGGAGAAGGAGGTGGAGTGCCGCCACGCGCCGGAGAAGGAGCCGGCCGAATGCTCTGATCGTCACTCGCCGGAGGAGGAGGCGGTGGAGGAGGCGGAGTGCCCTGACTCGCCAGAGGAGGAGGAGGAGGCGGAGGCGTCCAGTTCGGAAGGTTGATGAGATCCTTCCGCCATAGGCATGGAGTCTTCAGAGCAGAACCCAGCCGAGTCTCCCCTTCACCGGTAGGGTGGTCAAGCAGGAGGTCCTCAAATCCCTCCGTTATTTCATCCACCATCACCCTAGCATATCCTTCTGGAATCGGCCGGCAGTTAAAAGTTGCGCCGGATTCAGTAGGATAAAAAGAGCCAACAGCCGCCTTGACCTTCAAATTCATCCATTGCGCCATAAGGTGGCAATTTTGAACCTCCATGATAGCATCCATGGGATAGCTGGCAGGAGCCGTCAAGGCATGCTCCGGCTGAAGCAGCTTGGTGGAAGGCACGCTGCTTCTCCGCTGAGATGGCGGGGTAGCTTCGGGGGAAGCTTCGGCAGGTCGTTTGCTGCGATTTGCTTCTCGTTCCTCTATCGCTTGTACCCTTGCATGCAGCGCCTGCAGTTCGGTCTGCTGCACTTTCTTCCTCCTCTCCTGGCATTTTTAACTGCCTGCGTCCAGAAACCCAGCCTTCCACAAAACGGAGCCTGGCGTGCCTCGTGTCCGTCCTGGGTGCTCAGGATTCCCGAGGGCCATTGTGAGCTCGTCTTTCTCTCTGTTTGGAAAGAACGTCCCTTGCTGCGCTGCTTCAATATATTGCTGAAGCCTCTTGACTGGTATGTGCAATTGATCGTCCGTCCAAATGCACTTCCCTGATACAGGGTCCAAGGTTCTGCCAGCCCCGAAGAACCAAGTCCGGCAACGGTCTGGCCAGTTCATTGTCTCTAGTTCGATCCCTTTATCAAGCAGATCATTCTCAACCTTGGCTCACTTAGGCCGGACTATGAGGTAGCCACCTGACCCCGTGCGATGGTGAAGCTTCTTCTTCGCAACATTTTGCTTGTTTGTCGCCAACATCTTTTCACTCTTTTCCGATGTCTTGTGGGCCACAAATGCGGGCCAGTCATCTCTGATCTTCTCATATTTGCCCTTGAATTCTGGGGTCTCATTTTTATCGACAAACTTATTCAGGTCTTTCTTCCAATTCCTGAATAGGTCTGCCATCTTCTTAAGAGCAAAAGACTTGATTAATTGCTCAACTGGCTTCTCCGGATCATCCTCTAGCGGTAGGGTGAAATTTGACTTTAGCTCAGTCCAAAGATCATTTTTCTGCATATCATTGACATAAGACACCTTAGGGTCTTTGTTCTTAGGCTTATACCATTGCTGGATGCTAATCGGGATCTTGTCCCTAACCAGAACCCCGCACTGAGCAACAAATGCCTGCTTTGTCCGGATGGGTTCAATCGGTTGGCCGTCGCGCGCGATTGCTATGATCTCAAACCTTTCATCCGAGCTCAACTTTTTCTTCGGGCCTCGTCTCTTTACCAAAGTTGTGCTCGATCCGGAGGGCTAGTAAAAAGAACAAAGACGAGAGCTAATTAGTATGTGTACATACCAAAACAATGAATGCATCAATTACCTAGTCAGCACAGGCTTAACTAATGTATATACGTGGCCGGACTCGGTTCGGTCATCGGAGCCGTCCTCATGGTCTACTTCTTGCACCGGCATTGGGTCATCGGAGCCATCATAATCATAGCCAGCTGCTTCTTCACCCTCTCCTTCCAGACCATCGGTGTCATTGAGAAACATCAACGGGCAGACGACATCACTTCCTTCTGCGATTATGTCCCTCAACAACGCTTCTTGTGCTTCGTCTCGGGGGGTGTCCATAGTTTCTACAAATATTTACAACATGGCAATTATTATTCAAACATGACAGATATGGATATATTAGTGGCAAACGTATTAATTAGTGGCCTTGACGCTGCTTCTCTAGGGTTTCGGTGGCCTCGACAACGCTTCAAGGGTTAGAGGTGGCCTCGAGAACGCTTCAAGGAGGGGGTAATATCGACCCCCACCCCACGTGTTGAAGCTATCGGGAGGAGGTATATCGACAACGACGACATACGTACATGGGAAAATAATATGCTTGTTTTTTCCTTCTTAAAAATACATGAAGCTATCGGGAGGGGGTATATCGACAATAACAACGATGACACTACATCCATGTCCCACAAGTGACATGGGCATCGACGCCCGCGTCACTTGTGGGACGTGGATGTAGTGTCCGACACCGACGGCCACGTGTATCTCACACCGACGATACTTGCTATTTAATTAGGGTTTCCTCTACCGCTTGGCGACCCTCGACGACCCTCTTCCCGATAAAAAAAAAGAGGAAGAAGAAGAAAAAAAGAGGAGAAGAAAGAATAGAGGAGTTCTTCTCCTCTTCTTCTCCTCTTTTTTTTCTTCTTCCTCTTCTTTTTTTATACTCTTCTTCCTCTCATGTTCGACGACCCTCGACCCCGATAACATTTTTTCCCCGATAACATTTTTTCTCCGAGAGAGTTAGTGTTGCCGAGTTAACCGAAGGGGGACATTGGTCATATCGGATTCGTCATATATAAAACCTTTTCTTCCTTCTTCTTCCTTCTATTCCTTCTTCCTAAATATATAAAACTAACCTAAAATGTACTAAATCAGAGAACATATATAGATAAAAAATTTCTAATTAAAAATCTAACTTTTGCATATATATGTATTTTTAAAACATCATTACAATTGAAAAAATACATACATACATACAAAAAACATGTAAAAAATACATACATACATATATGAACATACATCAAAAAATACATATATCTAAAAAATACATACATACATATATACATGAAAATGTAAAAACATGTAAAAAAATAGCATGTA
>NC_057803.1:720120836-720128404 GCF_018294505.1 Triticum aestivum | reverse complement strand
GGCAGGGGCGGCGGGCGGCGTCGGGGCAGCCTGGCGGCGTCGATGTGCTCGGCGTCGTCGGGGGCAATTGCGAGGGAAATGTGAAAATTTCCTAAGTCTTTGCTTATATAGCAAAGCCATTGGTCCCGGTTCGTGAATCCAACCGGGACTAATGCCCCCTTTAGTCCCGGTTGTTGCCACCAACCGGGACCAAAGGCCTCTTTTCAGCAGCCCAAAGGGCGGGAAGCGGCGGCCTTTGGCCCCGGTTGGTGGTACCAAGCGGGACTAAAGGGGGGCATTGGTCCCGGTTTGTGCCATGAACCGGGACCAATGCCCCCTTTAGTCCCGGATGGTGCCACCAACCAGGACCAAAGGCCTTGTGCTGCCCGCGCCCAAAAGTTTAGTCCCACCTCGCTAGTTGAGAGGGCTCGAGGGTGGTTTATACGCGCTGCTGCGCCCACCCTCTCGAGATCCTCTCAACTGCAGGCTTTCGGGCCTAATCTGTCACTATGTGCCTGTGGGCCTACTTGGCCTCCTGCGGGCCTGAATCCTGGCCCATGGTAGGGTTTCTAGTCGTATTCAGGCCGTCGGGGCCCAGCAGGCGGCGCTATTTTTATTTTTTTCCAGTTTTTTTGTTTTGTTTTCTGCATTATTCATTTTTTGTTATTTTTTGCTTTATTTTTTAATTCTTTTTGCTTTTAGTTTTAGAAAAATTATAAACTTTCTGTTAGTGCCATTAGTTTTCAAATTTGAAAACACTTTTTTGTTTTCTTTGTTGCTTTATTTATTTTATTTTGTTTCTACTTACAATAAAATACTTATTGTTGCTATTTTTATTTTATTTTCCAGTTTTTTTGTTTTGTTTTCTGCATTATTTAGTTTTTGTTGTTTTTTGCTTTATTTTTTAATTCTTTTTGCTTTTAGTTTTAGAAAAATTATGAACTTTCTGTTAGTGCCATTAGTTTTCAAATTTGAAAACACTTTTTTTGTTTTCTTTGTTGCTTTATTTATTTTATTTTGTTTCTACTTACAACAAAATACTTATTGTTGCTATTTTTATTTTTTTTCTAGTTTTTTGTTTTGTTTTCTGCATTATTTATTTTCTTTTGGTTTTTTGTTTTATTTTTTAATTCTTTTTGCTTTTAGGTCAGCAAAATTATAAACTTTCTCTTAGTGCCATTAGTTTTAGAAAAATTATAAACTTTCTGTTTGTGCCATTAGTTTTCAAATTTGAATAGTTAAAATTTGAATTCTTTGAAATTTGTGTGAATCACAAGTTTGTGATTAACTTTACTAAAAAAATGAACATAGATGCACCTATAGAGAAAATTCGACCTAAATTCATAATCAATTTCTATGAATTTCAGAGAAATTCACTATGAATTTAGGTCTTCCCTGTATAGGGGCATCTATTTTCACTTTGAGAGGAGCTCAACAAGGCAGAGAGGGACGGGCTTATAAACCGGTATGAGCGCCCTTCGGTTGGCGAGGTGGGACTAAACTCTGAGCGCAACGAGGACCAACCCTTTAGTCCCAGTTTGTGGCACAAACTGGGACTAATGGTCATGGGCCAGGGGCGAGCCGCATGGGCCAGGGACTAATGAACATAAATGCACATATAGACAAAATTAGACCTAAATTCATAGTTTTCAAATGAACTCTGAAAAAGTTGGCATAGCATGTGCATGTACAAAACGGACAATGGTATCATACTCGTCTGTTACAAAGTTGGCATGGTATCATCATAATAGTTGCGGGAGAAAGTCTTCACTTTATCTTCGCTTGTGGCATTTGCTTATTACGCCGTAACCATGGATAATCTTCACCGTTTATCAGGATGCTTGGGTCAGCCTTGACTTTGAAGGGAGGAATTTCATGAAACTTTTCATACTCTTCAGACATGTCTGTCTTGCCCTCCACTCCCAGGATGTCCCTTCTTCCTGAAAGAACTATGTGGCGCTTTGGCTCATCGCACTAGTAGAAAAAGGGTCAAACGTGGAGCACATTAGTGCCGGTTTGTATTAGAGCCGGCACAAATGTATACATTAGTGCCGGTTCCAACGGCTATCCTTTAGCACCGGTTCGTGGCTAACCTTAGCACCGGTTCGTGCCATGAACCGGTACTAATGAGGGTGGTGGCAGGATGTTGTCAGTGTGGGCCCCCTCCAGCACCTTTCATACCGGTTCGTGCCACGAACCGGTACTATAGGTCCTCCTGCATATAAACCCTTCGTCCAGCTCGCTCTGTTCTTCCCCCTTTCCCCTCTCCTCTCCTCTCTGTTCTTCCTCTTCTCCCCTCGAGCTCATCACACATTTTGCCCCAAATTTGTCAAGATTTGAAGGCCCCCATCCATTCAAGTGATCACAAAGGTTAGCAACTTTGTCCTTTCATCTCTCATTGCTAGATTAGCTCTTGCATTGGTTTATATAGTTATTAATTTGTGAGTTTAGTAATTTGGGAGGAAATATATATATGTGCTAGTATTTGATTTATATGCAATTTGAGGTCAAAATAACACTTAGTTTGCATATGTAGGTGTGGTTTACTTAGTGCCTTCTAAATCTCTGTCGTAACCACCGTCGATCTCCCGCACCATCCCGTCGCCGGCACCACCTTCTGGTGAGCCTCTTGTTCATGAAATTTTATATAAAAAATTGATGTTTGTGTGATTTGGATATATAGTTACTCGTATAATAATTATCTTACTTGTACGTTGTTTGTTATACATAGTGCCATGGTTTTGATATCCGTCCCCGTCGGCCCTCGTCCTTGTTATGATTCGGATGTGGTATATTCTCTTTTAAAACTATTTGTTGCATTTCGTGTTTATGACAAATTATGCCCATCAAGTTGACATAGATATTTTTATCTAGGAGGTATGTGAACCAGAAATTCCAACCGACCCTATTGTCGAGAGGTTAAATTTAGTTGAAAGAGAAAACGAGTACTTGAAAGAAAAATTGAAAAGAATTGAGGGGGAGAAGATGGAATTGGAGTTGCATGTTGCCGATGTCGTCGATGATCACAAGATCAAGATGGAGAAAATGCGCTTGAAGATTAGAAAGATTAGAAAATATGCCATCGATAGTGAGGCTTGGTATCATTATGCTGTTGGATCAATTGTTACCTTAGTTGCGATCTTGATCGCATTTGTTGTTGCATTTAAATGCTTTAGCTAGAGAGTTATTTGTTTGTTGCATTTAAGTGTTGTATGAACTTTATGTATGAACACGTATTAATTTGGTCTATTCGGTGTTGTGTAATGAAGATGAGCCGGCAATGGATGTACGATGACCGATGCTCTCCCCAATTCGTTGAGGGCGTGCATACTTTTCTGCTTGCGGCTGAGGCAAACAAGCGGGCGGATGGTTTTATGCCTTGTCCATGTGCCGGCTGTAAGAATGGTCGCAATTACTCTATGTCAAGAACCATTCACGTCCACCTGTTTGAGTCCGGTTTCATGCCCCACTATAATGTTTGGACCAAGCACGGAGAAAGAGGGGTTATGATGGAAGACAATGAAGAAGAAGAGGACGACGACAGCTATCCTGGCCATGGGTTCCCTGAATACGATGATACAACAATGGGGGAAGAAGCTGAGTCGGTAATGCAGGAAGAAGTTGGGCCGGCAATGCGGGAAGAAGCTGAAGAAGAGGCATCAGATGAGCCCGTTGATGATCTAGGTCGCACCATTGTCGATGCAAAGAGAAACTGCGCAAGTGATTTGGAGAAGAAGAAGTTGAAGTGCATGTTAGAGGATCACAAAAAATTGTTGTACCCGAATTGCGTAGGTGACAAGAAAAAGCTGGGCACCACACTGGAATTGCTGCAATGGAAGGCAGAGAATGGTGTATCTAACAAGGGATTTGGAAAGTTGCTGGTAATGATAAAGGATATGCTTCCAAAGGACAACGAATTGCCCGAGAGTACGTACGAAGCAAAGAAGGCTGTCTGCCCTCTAGGGTTAGAGGTGCAGAAGATACATGCATGCCCTAATGATTGCATCCTCTACCGCGGTGAGTACGAGGATTTGAATGCTTGCCCGGTATGTGGTGCATTGCGCTATAAGATCAGCCGCGATGAGCATGGTGATGTCGAGGGCGAGCGCCCCAGGAAGAAGATTCCTGCCAAGGTGATGTGGTATTCTCCTATAATACCACGGTTGAAACGTTTGTTCCAAAACAAAGAGCATGCCAAGGCGATGCGATGGCACAGAGAAGACCGTAAGAAAGACGGAAAGTTGAGAGTACCAGCTGATGGGTCGCAGTGGAGAAAAATCGAAAGAAAGTACGGGAAGGAGTTTGCAGATGACGCAAGGAGCGTATGGTTTGGTCTAAGCACAGATGGCATTAATCCTTTTGGGGAGCAGAGCAACAACCATAGCACCTGGCCTGTGACTCTATGTTTGTATAACCTTCCTCCTTGGTTGTGCATGAAGCGGAAGTTCATTATGATGCCAGTGCTCATCCAAGGCCCTAAGCAACCTGGCAACGACATTGATGTGTACCTAAGGCCATTAGTTGAAGAACTCTTACAACTGTGGAATGGAACAGGTGTACGTGCGTGGGATGAGCACATGGGGGAAGAATTTGACCTGAAGGCGTTGCTGTTCGTGACCATCAATGATTGGCCTGCTCTCAGTAACCTTTCAGGACAGACAAACAAGGGATACCGCGGATGCACGCACTGTTTGGATGATACCGACAGTATATATTAGAATAGTTGTATGAAGAATGTGTACCTGGGACATCGCCGATTTCTTCCGAGCAGGCATCCCGTAAGAAAGAAAGGCAAGCATTTCAAAGGTGAGGCGGATGACCGGACGAAGCCTCGCCACCGTACTGGTGCTGATGTACATGATATGGTCAAGGATTTGAAGGTGATATTTGGAAAGGGTCCTGGCGGACAACCTGTTCCAAAGGACGCTGACGGACGCGTACCCATGTGGAAGAAGAAATCTATATTTTGGGACCTGCCATATTGGAAAGACCTAGAGGTCCGCTCCGCAATCGACGTGATGCACGTGACGAAGAATCTTTGCGTGACCCTGCTTGGCTTCTTGGGCGTGTATGGGAAGACAAAAGATACACCTGAGGCACGGGAGGACCAGCAACGTATGCACGGAGAAGACGGCATATATCAGGGTCATGCAAGCTACGCTCTTACCAAAGAATAGAAGGAAATCTTCTTTGAATGCCTGCTCAGTATTAAGGTACCGTCTGGCTTCTCGTCGAATATATAGGGAATAATAAACATGGCAGAGAAAAAGTTCCAGAACCTAAAGTCTCATGACTGCCACGTGATTATGATGCAACTGCTTCCGGTTGCATTGAGGGGGCTTCTACCGGAAAACATTCGATTAGCCATTGTGAAGCTATGTGCATTTCTCAATGCAATCTCTCAGAAGGTAATCGCTCCAGAAATCATACCAAGGTTACAGAATGATTTGGTGCAATGTCTTGTCAGTTTCGAGTTGGTGTTCCCACCATCCTTCTTCAACATCATGACGCACGTCCTAGTTCACCTATGCGAAGAGATTAACGTTTTGGGTCCTGTATTTCTACACAATATGTTCCCCTTTGAGAGGTTCATGGGAGTCTTAAAGAAATATGTTCATAACCGTGCTAGGCCAGAAGGAAGCATCTCCAAGGGCCATCAAAATGAGGAGGTCATTGAGTTTTGTATTGACTTTATTCCTGACCTTAAGCCGATTGGTGTTCCTGAATCGCGGCATAAGGGCAGACTGGATGGAAAAGGCACGCTAGGAGGGGAACAAATAATATGTATGGACGGACATTCTCTCACTGAGCACACTACACAGTTCTACAGAATTCCGCCTTGGTGGCTCTGTATATGGATGAACACAAGAATTTGCTACGCTCCAAACACCCGGAGCGATCTGATGACTGGATTACACGTGAACAAACCAGGAGTTTCGCCAGCTGGTTGCAGACACGTATCATGCATGACACCTCTATTGAAGATGACCTGTACTTGCTGTCCCAGTTACCATCTTCAAATGTAATGACTTTCAAAGTGTACAAGATAAATGGTAATACATTTTACACGATAGCCCAAGATAAGAAGAGCACCAACCAAAACAGTGGTGTCCGCTTTGATGCAGAAACCAAGACGGGAAAGGAAACATATTATGGTTATATACAGGACATATGGGAACTTGACTATCGACGTGGTTTAAAGGTCCCTTTGTTTCGGTGCAAATGGGTCAATATGACACGAGGCGGGGTAACGGAAGACCCGCAGTATGGAATGACAACAGTGGATCTCAACAATCTTGCGTATGCAGACGAACCATTCGTCCTAGCCAATGATGTGGCACAGGTTTTCTATGTGAAGTACATGTCTACCAGGCCAAGAAAAAGAAAAGATAAGGAAGCGAATGCATCGTACGATGAGCCAAAGCGGCACATAGTTCTTTCTGGGAAGAGAAACATCGTGGGAGTGGATGACAAGACAGGCAAGTCAGAAGATTATGAAAAGTTTGATGAAATTTCTCCATTCACAGTGAATATTGACCCGAGCATCCCGTTAAATGATGAAGATTTTCCATGGTTACGGCGCAAAGGGACACACGCGAAGCAAAAGTTTCACACCCAAAGATCTGGGATGTGATCGGCTTCACTATCATCACTTTCTTCTGTGTTTCACACCCGGAGGGGAATCCCTGTAATAGTTAGGGTAGTTATGTGTTTTGGCATTTTAAACGCGAAGAAATTTTATGTGCAAACAAATTATTTCATGCCTTTACTGATTTTAAAGTTAAATTATTCACAAACTAGTGATTCACACTAATTTCAAATAATTCAAAATTTAAACTATTCAAATTTGAAAACTACGGGCACTAACAGAAAGTTTGTAATTTTTTGTACCTAAAGCAAAAATATTCACAAAGAAACTCTAAATACACAAAAAACAACACAAAAATAAATAAAGCAAAAAAAAGCCCGCCTACTGGCCGTAGCGGCCTGCATATGACTAGAAACCCAACCTGTTGTTGGGCCAGGATGCAGGCCCGCAAAGGCCAAGTGGGCCAACAGGGCAGCAAAGAACATGTAGGCCCAGTAGGCCTTCTTTGGAGAGGAGCTCGAGAGAGCGACCGCACGGGGGTTTATAAACCAGTACGGTCGCCCCTCGGCTAGCGAGGTGGGACTAAACTTGCCGCACCGCACCTGCGCCAGCGCCTTTAGTATCAGTTGGAGCCACCACCCGGTACTAAAGGGGGTGCGCTTCCCGCCGCTTGGCCTGGCCAAAACAGACCTTTAGTACCGGTTGGTGGCTCCAACCGGTACTAAAGGTGCCTTCTATATATACAACACTTCGAAAAATTTCATTCTCCCTCTGTTTCTTCCTCTGTTTCCCCATTGAACCGCCCGCCCCGATCGATCGACGCCGCCCCCGTCCCCGTCGCCGTCGCCGCCCCCGTCCCCGTCGCCGTCGCCGCCCCCGTCCCCATTGCCGTCGCCGCCCCCGTCCCCGTCGCCGCCCCCGTCCCCGTCCCCGTCGCCGCCCTCGTCTCCGTCGCCGCCCCGGGCCCTTCCCCGTCGCGCCGTCCCTGCGTCGCCGCCCC
>NC_057803.1:720114810-720120028 GCF_018294505.1 Triticum aestivum | reverse complement strand
TAATTAGTTTAGATTTTTTAGATTATTGTTTTTTCACTAGTATATATGTATGAATGCATGTTAGATGGATATAATTAGTGTTTAATTAGTATGGAATTTTTTTATATAATGTTGTTTTTCTGTTTTTTAATGGATGTATAGAAATTGTTTTTTATGTTTTTAGTGTTAGATGCTTAATTAGTATGAAATAGTATATAGATTTTTGAAATAGTAGAAATGTTATAAATTTTAGTTATCAAAATCCAATCATTAAAAAAATATTATATTTTGCGGGCATATAGCTAGTATTTGTTATCGACGATGCCCGGTCCGCATCCTCGTCGTCGACCCGTCCGCGACGACGTCCAGCCGGCCCATGTCCGGGACTGGGCTCCGCCGGGCTGGCACTGGGAGGTACTGCCTGGAGGGGCACGCCGCTTGATGAGAAACCCGGCCCCGGGTCCCGTCGTCGACCCTGATCTCGTTTGGTGGCGTTCGCATGGGTCAGTCTCGGTGCGGAGGGACCCGGCCCCGCCGGAGGAGGTACGTCGCCGTGTCAGGGAGGAGGACGAGCACGTCCATCGCTATATGGTTGCGTTAGAGGGCGGTAGGTTCTCCAATACCTGGCAGTATCTTCAGGGATCTCACATCAGCTATGATCCTGTGAGGGTTCCTTCTCTTTGGGTGTCCACCGCCCGCGACGCAGGAACCACGAGTGTCCTAGATTCTTCTGTAGTATTCGATCTTTAATTAGCTAGCCAGTGATGTACTATTCAATATTATATATTATTCGAGACAATGTATTCGAGATTGTATCTATTATTCTAGACAAAGTATTCGAGATTATATCTATTATTCAAGACGATGTAATTTGAATACTAAATTGTTTTATATTTCTTTTGAATTAGTTAAATAAAAGCTATGGCAGACAATACCGACAGAGAGGGAGAACAGACCATGTTCGATATGATACGCGGGCCAGATGATAATCAGAATGAAGAAGATTATGACGGCTCCGAATTTCTAAACAACACCGGAGAGGGTGATATGATATTCGATCGCGACGACCGAATTGATGAAGTCATGAACTATGATTATGACGATGACGAAGAACATGTTGATCCTGAAACAACAAAGACCGGCGAGGTATATATATTTATATAAGCAGGTTTCTGGTGATCATCACATGTTTTAAATGACTTGAAGATATATTAACGAATCTATCTTTGTTCTTTCAGCCATCCGAGTCGAGCAAATCTTCAGGCAAAAGGACGAAACGAGGCCCGAACAAAAAGTTGAAGGAGGGCGTAAAGTACAATATCGAGGCAGTCAAACCTAATGGCGAACCATTAGCGCCTAAGAAGATTGCGGACAAGTTCATTCGTCACTGCGGAGTTCTTGTGAAGGACCAACTCCCGATCTCCCTTCAAGAATGGAGAGAGCCAGCAAAAGACAAAGGACAAAAAGGCAAAGAGGACGCTGCTCCATGTCCAGATGTTACTTTTGTCGACAAGAATCAAAAAGATCTGCTTTGGGATACTCTCATGGAACATTTCACCCTACCAGATCATTTCACAGAAGCAGATGTGCAGAAAGTCAAGGACGCTGCTCTTAGGAAGATGGCGGTTGCATTCAAGAACCACAAGAATCGTGAATGGGACAAGTACGTCAAGGGAGGAAGGAAGACTCTAGTATTCGAGGGAACACTAGAGAACCAACATGCTCATTGGGACGATTTCGTGAAATTCAAGGATTCAGAATTAGCTAAGGAACGGCCGAGAATAAACAAGAAGAATGCCGAAAAAAGGATAAGTTCCATAAGCTGGGGCCTGGTGGCTATGCGGTGGCAATGCTTAAGTGGGATAAGTCTGAGAAAGAGATGGAGGATGCAGGTGTCACTCCGGTTACTAAGAGCTGGCCCCCCAGGTGCAGGACTTGGTTCTATGCGCATGGGGGGGAGTTGGACCCGAAGACAGGCAAAGTTTCGACGAAGGCATGTCTGAACGGAGCCGACGATGCGATACTTGTTGCAATAGAAGAGGCACAATCGGGGGTGTTCCAGCCCAACAAAGAGAACGACGAGCTTACGCGTGCCCTGGGAAATCCTGAACACCCGGGAAGAACACGAGGCAAGGGCACTATTCCGTGGTATGAGGGGTTTTCAGACTGGAACAATGACTATAGAACCCGTGCGAGAAGGAAGATTGCGGAGGAGAAGAAGAGGAAGATGGAGGAGGAGCAGAGGAAGCGGGAACATGAACGCCTTCAATGCCTAGAAGCAAGTCAAGCGGAATTGGCAGTCAAATTCCAGCGGCAGCAGGAGCAGATCGACTCACTTAGCCAGCAAAGGGGGTCTCAGCAGCTGCAGCAGCTAGCGGATGTTCCAACATTGGATAGCACCGCCCCATCCATGCAGAGAAGCAGCATGGGTTCCGCCCCGGACGACGCAATGCTGGGTAGATACCCCATGGATGACATCACGGAGAACACTAGCTGTGAGCTACACGTCAAAATGAAGAACATATCCATGAAGGTGGTGGACGGAGAAGCTTTTCCAGTTACCCCCAAAGCAACCTACCATTGCATCCCGATTCCAGAGGGCTATGCTCGTGTCATGGTTGACGAGGTGGTGCAGCCATATTCGGGGCTAGAGCTTGACATTCCTGGAGGTGAGGACGAGCGCTTTCTCGGAGACGCCAACCATCGTATCATCCTATGGAAAAAGGATTGCATCATCTTTCGAAGGCCACCGACACCGCGTCATCTGACTCCTCGTCGAAGTCCGCCACCAAGTCAGCATTCTCCCGCTCCTGCAAGTCCACCAAGTCCAGCAAAGTGTCAGGCCACTCCTCCTCCAAGTCCGGCAAAGTGTCAGGCCACTCCTCCTCCTCCAAGTCCGCCATAGCATCAGACGTCCACTCCTCCTCCAAGTCTGGCACAACCTCAGGCCACTCCTCCTCCAAGTCCGGCACATCTTCAGGCGGCCACTCCTCCTCGTCCAACTCAGCCCATCAGCCGGCGTCTCCGCCGCCTCAGCAATCGCAGAAGAGACACCCTGCAGCTATGGTGCGTAGCGGTACGAGTCGAGGTAGTACAGGAAGTACAGGCGGAGGCAAGCGATATAAATATGGTCCAAGCCTCAAGCCTCTTCCGCAGAGGTCTTATGACAGGTCCGAGGAGGAAATCACATCCATATCGAAGGCCAAGTGGAAGCCCATTTTGCACCGAAACCGCCACCGCCGCCAAGGGAGAAAGTGCCTGAGGAAACGATTGACCACTTCATTCATATGGCTCAACCACCAACTCCCAAGCCTGTTGACACAGACTATGAGCGCCACATCAGGAAGTTAAATCGAGCACGTCTACAAAGGGAGGCGAGCACGTCTACATCGGGATCGAGCAAACAAGAAGCAGCTGCCAAAAATGCGGGAAAACCATTCCCTAGCTGGGAGAACAGGCGGCGCAATCGATCCCCTCGCTTGTTGTGCCAACAACAGGTGACAGTACGCGCGCCCAATATTATTGTGGGCAAACAGTGCACGTTCCCAAGGTGGGCAATGTGGTAATAACGGAGGAGCATATAATGCAGGCTGAAGTTCTCAACATCACTGTTGGACAACTCCTCGAGATCGAGCCCATGCCTTTGCTTAGAGAGGATGAAATAAAACGGAAATATGTCCGGGGCCAACCTTTGGTCGCGCCAGACAAGGTCAAGAACCTCCCAACGAGAATGTATGAATTGCATCAATGGTACATGAACATTACCAAGATTTCCAATCGATTGTCCCTCGTGGTGAATGTCAAGGAGGAGCATTACTTCCATGAGAAAGCTCTATCCGTTGAGTATTCTGAATTGTTTCAGTTATACAATCAAGACGCACTCGACAAATCTATCGTCAGTTGCTATTGTCTGTAAGTGATTTCTTTCTGTAATTTAAGTCTCAAGCTAGCTGTAGTGATCCTTTTGATCAATCATTACCTGTAATTATCCTCACTATATTCTTTTCTGTGGTATATTATGCAGGATGAAGATGTATGAAATGAGGAAAAGTGGACGCTTTGGCATTGGGTTCATTGACCCAAACACCGTTAATGAATACACGTGGCTATTAAATCCACATTATCAAAAGGCCGTAGAGGACAACATGCTATAGTTCTTGAAGCGCCTCAAATACAATGAAGATATACTACTTCCTTACAACTTCCAGTGAGTCACACTGTCTTGTACTACAAATTCTCTGTTTTTGCCTACTAGCTAGCTACATGTTTTTGCTTACATATGCCCGCTTAATTAAGACATGCAAACGTGTGTGCATGTAGATTTCACTGGGTCTTGTGTATCATTAAAGTTGACGCCGGAACATTTGAAATACTGGACTCACTACTCAAAGAAAAAACTGACTATAACATCTTGTTTGGGATAGTCAACAGGTAATTTCAATCATTATTAACTATATATCTCGGCCTATTTAGTTTGTTATTTTCATGATATGAACTATTTAATAACCCCTTTATTCATTTTCTTTGTCGGCGGGCAGGGCTTGGGCAAGGTTCATCAGCGTCATAGAAGGCGAATGGAAAAAAAAGCTTAAATGGTTTCGACCCAAGGTAAGTGATTAAGTAGTACTAGCTAGCTAGCTAGCTGCCATCTCTTTAATTATCATGCTTGATTAATTATTATCTGATCAAATTCCATTCTCTTAAAGGCCCTGAAGCAGGCGCAGGGGACTGATCTGTGTGCATTCTGCGTTTGCGAGAACATTCGCATGATGGCGTCCGAAAGGAGCAGATCTCAAAGACAAGAATGGGTACGCTTGTCAGAACACTATTCACAATTTTTACACCATTATCGATATCTAGTCACACAACTAATACACATGCATATTGATCTCCTTCTTAACAGTTCAAAGAGGTGCGGGAGAAGCTCCTAGAAACGGAGCGCGTAGAAGCACTTCAAGAGGAAATAGCGGGATTTTTGCTCGACCAGGTCATAAATCCGAAGGGAGAATACTATTACCCGCTACCGCCCCCATAAAAACCACTTCCAATTGTCATCGTGCTCCGAAGGCACCAATTAGGCTAATGCCACTGGCTCCGAAGGCAACATGCATATGTAGGAGAAATTGTATATAGCTATACATGTGTGTATGTGTGAATTAATTAATATGATGGTTTGTGAGACATTGATGGTATATATATATATATATGCATGATTGGTTCTATTAGAAATTCTATATAT
>NC_057803.1:720110085-720114515 GCF_018294505.1 Triticum aestivum | reverse complement strand
AGTATCGTAAAATACCAGCAAAAGAAAAAGAATTAAATTGATAACACAAATTTAATTGAAAAATAAAAAATAAAACAAAAACCACAAACATTTAATACCGGTTGGTGTTACCAACCGGTACTACAGGGCTCCCGGCCCCCGGAGCTGGCTCGTGCCACGTGGTTGGCCTTTAGCACCGGTTCGTGCTGAACCAGTACTAAAGGGGGGGGGCTTTAGTGACCACACTTTAGTGCCGGTTGTGGAACCGGCACTAAAGGGCATTACGAACCGGTGCTATTGCCCGGTTCTGCACTAGGTATGATGTATTCGCTTCCTTATCTTTTCTTTTTCTCGGTCTGGTAGACATGTCCTTCACATAGATAACCTGTGCCACATCATTGGCTAGGACGAACGGTTCGTCAGTGTAGCCAAGATTTTTCAGATCCACTGTTGTCATTCCGTACTGTGGGTCTACCTGTACCCCGCCTCCTGACAGATTGACCCATTTGCACTTAAACAAAGGGACCTTAAAATCTACTCCGTAGTCAAGTTCCCATATGTCCACTATGTAACCATAATATGTGTCCTTTCCCCTCTCGGTTGCTGCATCAAAGCGGACACCGCTGTTTCGGTTGGTGCTCTTTTGATCTTGGTCAATCATGTAAAATGTATTCCCATTTATCTCGTATCCTTTCAAAATCATTACAGTCGAAGTTGGTCCCCTGGACAACAAGTACAGCTCATCACAAACAGTGATGTCACCTCTGAGACGTGTTTCCAACCAACTGCTGAAAGTCCTGATGTGTTCACATGTAATCCAGTCGTCGCACTACTCCGGGTGTTTGGAGCGCAGACTGTTCTTGTGTTCATCGACATACGGGGTCACCAAGGTAGAGTTCTGTAGAACTGTGTAGTGTGCTTGAGACCAAGAATATCCGTCCCTGCATATTATTGAGTCCCTTCCAAGCGTGCCTTTTCCAGTCAGTCTCCCCTCATACCGCGATTTAGGGAGACCTATCTTCTTAAGGCCAGGAATGAAGTCAACACAAAACCCGATGACATCCTCTGTTTGATGGCCCATGGAGATGCTTCCTTCTGGCCTAGCGCGGTTACGGATATTTTCTTTAGGACTCCCATGAACCTCTTAAAGGGGAACATATTGTGTAGAAATACAGGCCCCAGAGTGACAATCTCGTCGACTAGATGAACTAGGACGTGCGTCATGATATTGAAGAAGGATGGTGGGAACACCAGCTCGAAACTGACAAGACATTGCGCCACATGACTCCTTAGCGTTGGTATGATTTCTGGATCGATCAACTTCTGAGATATTGCATTGAGGAATGCACATAGCTTCACAATGGCTAATCGGACCTTTTTCGGTAGAAGCCCCGTCAATGCAACCGGAAGCAGTTGCGTCATAATCACGTGGCAGTCATGAGACTTTAGGTTCTGGAACTTTTTCTCTGGCATATTTATTATTCCCTTTATATTCGACGAGAAGCCAGTCGGGACCTTCATACTGAGCAGGCATTCAAAGAAGATTTCTTTCTCTTCTTTCGTAAGAGCGTAGCTGGCAGGACCTTCATACTGCTTTGGAGGCATGCCCTCTTTTTCGTGCAAGCATTGCAGGTCCTCTCGTCCCTCAGGTGTATCTTTTGTCTTCCCATACACGCCCAAGAAGCCTACCAGGTTTAGGCAAAGGTTCTTCATCACGTGCATCACGTCATCGAAGAGCGGACCTCTAGGTCTTTCCAGTAGGGTAGGTCCCAAAATATAGATTTCTTCTTCCACATAGGTGCGTGATTCTCAATGTCATTCGGAACAGCTAGTCCGCCGGGACCCTTTCCAAAGATTACGTGTAAATCATTGACCATATCAAGTACGTGATCACCGGTACGCATGGCGGGCTTCTTCCGGTGATCTGCCTCGCCTTTGAAATGCTTGCCTTTCTTTCTACATTGATGGTTGGTCGGAAGAAATCGACGATGGCCCAGGTACGCATTCTTCCTGCAGCTTCCCAGGTATATACTATCGGTGTCAAGCAAACAGTGCGTGCATGCGTGGAATCCCTTGTTTGTCTGTCCTGAAAGGTTACTGAGAGCGGGCCAATCGTTGATGGTCACGAACAGCAACGCCTTTAGGTCAAATTCCTCCTTTTTGTGCTCATCCCACGTACGTACACCATTTCCATTCCACAACTGTAAAAGTTCTTCAACTAATGGCCTTAGGTACACATCAATGTCGTTGCCGGGTTGCTTAGGGCCTTGGATGAGAACTGGCATCATAATGAACTTCCGCTTCATGCACATCCAAGGAGGAAGGTTATACATACATAGAGTCACGGGCCAGGTGATGTGATTGCTGCTCTGCTCCCCGAAAGGATTAATGCCATCCGTGCTTAAAGCAAACCATACGTTCCTTGGGTCCTTTGCAAACTCATCCAAGTACTTTCTCTCGATTTTTCTCCACTACGACCCATCAGCGGGTGCTCTCAACTTCCCGTCTTTCTTACGGTCCTCACTGTGCCATCGCATCAACTTGGCATGCTCTCCATTTCTGAACAGACGTTTCAACCGTGGTATTATAGGAGCATACCACATCACCTTCGCAGGAACCCTCTTCCTGGGAGGCTCGCTGTCAACATCACCAGGGTCATCTCGTCTGATCTTATACCGCAATGTACCGCATACCGGGCATGCGTTCAGATCCTTGTATGCACCTCGGTAGAGGATGCAGTCATTAGGGCATGCATGTATCTTCTGCACCTCCAATCCTAGAGGGCATACGACCTTCTTTGTTGCGTATGTACTGTCGGGCAATTCATTATCCTTTGGAAGTTTCTTCTTCAATATTTTTAGTTGCTTCTCAAATCCTTTATCAGGCACAGCATTCTCTGCCTTCCACTGCAGCAATTCCAGTATGGTACCGAGCTTTGTGTTGCCATCTTCGCAATTGGGGTACAACCCTTTTTTGTGATCCTCTAACATGCGATCAAACTTCGGCTTCTCCTTTTGACTTTCGCATTGCGTCCTTGCATCGACAATGACCCGGCGGAGATCATCATCATCGGGCACATCGTCTGGTTCCTCTTGATGTTCAGTAGCATCACCGTATTCAGGGGGCACATAGTTGTCATCGTACTCTTCTTCTTCGCCATCTTCCATCATAACCCCTATTTCTCCGTGCCTCGTCCAAACATTATAGTGTGGCATGAAACCCTTGTAAAGTAGGTGGGTGTGAAGGATTTTCCGGTCAGCGTAAGACTTCGTATTCCCACATATAGGGCATGGACAATACATAAAACCATTCTGCTTGTTTGCCTCAGCCACTTCGAGAAAATCATGCACGCCCTTAATGTACTCGGAGGTGTGTGTGTCACCGTACATCCATTCCCGGTTCATCTGCGTGCATTATATATAATTAAGTGTGTCAAAAATCATTACAGAACATCATGAATAGATAATTAAGTGGCCAAATTAATAGAAGTTCATCATCACATAAAAACCAAAGTACATACCTAGTTCTTATCTAAAAACATAAAGCTCTACAGAGCATCTAAATTAATTAAACCATACATTGAAACTATGTAAAACATTTCAATGCGAAAACAAATGCGATCATAATTGCAACCAAGGTAACAACTGATCCAATGGCATAATGATACCAAGCCTCGGTATGAATGGCATATTTTCTAATCTTTCTAATCTTCAAGCGCATTGCATCCATCTTGATCTTTTGATCATCGACGACATACGCAACATGCAACTCCAATATTATCTTCTCCTCCTCAAGTTTTTTTATTTTTTCCTTCAAGAAATTGTTTTCTTCTTCAACTAAATTTAACCTCTCGACAATAGGGTTGGTTGGAATTTCCAGTTCAACAACCTCCTAGATAAATAAAATCTATGTCACGTTGGTCGGCATAATTTTCATAAACAATAAATGAACCAATAGTTATGAAAAGATAATATATACCACATCCGAATCATAGACAGGACGAGGGCCGATGGGGGCGGATACCAAAACCATCGCACTATATAAGTTGCAATAATACAAGTAAGAAAATAATACAAGTATCTATCTAAACATACAAGTAAGAATATTTTTCCTTTCAGAAAGAAGATAAGAACAAGAGGCTCACCACGGTGGTGCCGGCGATGAGATCGGCGCGGGTGATCGACGGCGGTGAAGACAGGGATGGGGCGTGACGGACCGCTAAACCTAGACAAATATTGAGGAAAATGGAGCTTGGAGGTCGAGTTTGGAGAGGAGAAAGCTTAAGTAGTGTGGCTCGGGCATTCCATCGAACACCTTGTGTGCATAGGAGGTGAGCTAGGGCACCACCAAGCCCTCACTACTAGGGAAAAGCCTATACACAAAATCTTACCAGCAGCGCTCCCAAAAATACCACGCTGCTGCTATTTAGCAGCAGCGCGTGTTAGCGAAAC
>NC_057803.1:720071309-720109690 GCF_018294505.1 Triticum aestivum | reverse complement strand
AGCAGTAGCGCACTATATTGAACAGCGCTACTGCTATAGAAGTTAGCAGCAGCGCGCTTATAGGAAAACCGCTACTGCTAAGATCAGCCCACAAGTTTAGTCCCACCTCGCTCCGTGAACACGGTGTTTACCACCTTAAATATGTTATTTCTGAAACTACCACAACCAGTTGGTCTTCACTGAACTCTATGTGTAAAATTTGTGGCCGCAATATGAGTCCTCTCCGGTTTCTACCGGAGAGGACTAATATTGACAATTCAGATTGTACACAAAAAGATCATTGATGGCCAATGTATTTTTGCATTGACGTATTTTTTGTATAGTTAGACTTAGAAGTAGCGGTTTACGTGCAAAGCGCTACTGCTATTCAGATTAGCTGTAGCGCGTTTTAGCAAACACGCTACAACTATCCCTACCTTATCCCCACGCACACGGCCGGCCCTCACTCACACTCTCACTCTCGCCCCTTAACCGTCGTCCTGCGTCGCCGCCGCCGCCGCCTTCGTCCGTCCGCCGCCAAGGTACTCCCCTCCTTCCGTCCCTCCTCCCTCCTCCTCGCACATCCTCCCTCCGCCTGCGGCCGCCCCTCCCTCCTCCGCCGCCGCCCTCCTCCCTCCGCCTGCGGCCGCTCCTCCTTCCTCCTCCGCCGGCAGCCCTCCTCCCACCGCCCTCGACCTCGCGGCCCCTAGCTACCTCTCTGTCGTCCCCCACCCCCTGCCACTAGTTAGTACTAGATTTAGTAGTTGTAGATGTTAATTTAGGGTTCATAGCTAGTACTAGATGTTGCTTAGTTAGTACTAGATTTTTAGTAGTAGTAGATGTTAATTACTAGTAGCGATGGTACTAGTTAACAAGATGTTGCTTAGTCAGTACTAGATTTTTAGTTGTAGTTGAACTAGTTTACTAAGTAAATTAATAAACTAGTTCAACTAGTTGAATTAATAGAACTAATGTATTTTTAGTAAGATAATTAATATAACTAGTTAAACTACTTTATTTTTAGAAAGAACTAGTTTTTTTCTATTTATAGTAAGTTTATATTTAGTAAGAACTAGTTGAATTAATAAAACTAGTTGAACATGTCATATTTGTTGTTATTTTTTTAGTTTAAGCAATTATTCGGGATGTATTAGTGATAACTTATATGGTTTCTCAGGTGACCACCGTCGTCCCCGTCACCAACCACCTCCGACATCCCCGCCGTCGTCCCCGTCACCGACCCCCTCCGACATCCCCGCCATCGTCCCAGTCACCGACCCCCTCCGACATCGAGGTGAGACCAGCCAAATATCCTTGTATATCTTGTGTTGTTGCTCAAATAGGATATGTGGATGTCCAAGTCGCCGTTCATGTTCAGTTTACATCTCCGAGTGGCCTATGTTTTGCCGGAGTGTTGATTAATTTCCGTTCCGGCAAATTTCAGGCGCTCGATATGTCCTTTTTTAGCAAAGTTCATGCCGGATTTTTACGTGAATTCTGGCATGACTTGTGCTAGAATATGTACAAGTTTAATCTTTGAATTATGAACATAGGAAATGTCGTACTCGGACGACGACAGTCTCTCAGGGGAGTGCAGCTGGTGCCACGACGATCGAGGTATGTGCGACAGGTTCGTTGAGCTGGACGAAGATCGGTGCTTCAGCATTAAGCTCGAGGAGACCTTCGATGTTGAAACGGTACGCAACAACGACAAGAGTTTTGTTTCTTAATTAAGCATGACTTCAACTATTTCAACGTCTAATTTTCATATTTTACAATTCGACTATCTTATCCCATGCCATGCAAGACGCTATGTCTTGGAGAGGATGGGTTTTGAAGACCATGAAAATTTTGAAACAAAGAAAATACACCTAAGGACCCATCATGATATGGATTTTGAAGTAAATCTGTGCAATGCTCAGAGTGTAACCCATTTTGGTTGCCAAAATTGGGAAGCACTTTGCAAAATGTATGGTTTTTATGAGGGTATGATTATCACTATGGATCTTGGTGATCCTGACATCGAGCAACACAATATGGACATTTGGGTCCTTGTTGATACGCTTCCGATTCTACCGCAATGTGAGTTTCTCAAACATAGTTATTAACTAATTTATATTGTTTATTTCAAAATAGTTGACAGCTTATTTCCATTGACAGCTTATTTTGAATCTTCAAAGAATGTGCAGAAGATGGTAGACAAAACCCACTACACTGATGGCTCCGAATTAACTTATAAGGAGAAAAGTCATCTGATTGCTTATTGTACTTTTCTTCAGAATTACAATACCTATTATCGAACTCCTCCAAATTATGGTGAATACGTGCCACTAGTGCACATGTTGAACCACGGTAACTTCTATGGAGATACACTGGTAAGATTTTTTACTATTACGACATCCGTGCATCTTTTGCATACTTCTAAAACTAGTACATCATTGCTAACTACGAAGTTATTACTATGTTTTTCAACAGGAAATCCGGATGGATTGTGTGCCTCATCTGATGTATCAGAATGGTCGCCTTGCAGTTATGAACATACAGCCAGGTGAATCTAAGGAGCTCACATGTGCATATCGGATTTCTAACAGCGGTGAACACATGCTAATCAAAGAATGGAAAAAATGTTTGGACATTCGCAAGGAGGTTCTTGGAAGTTACATTAAGCGAAAGGCAAGAATTGGAGACAGGATAATCTCCATTCTCCATAATGGAGAGTCAGGGGCTATCTTGTTTTTTGCTATTTTACCTTAGAGAATATAGTAGGTCCTAAGAGAATGTAGTAGGTCCTAAGAGAATGTAGTAGGTCCTATGAGGTCCTAAGAGAATGTAGTAAGTCCTATGTGATGTCTCATTGATGAAAACGATGATCTTGAGGAGGTGTTATATGACAATGATGTATTATGATGATAAGTTGTTAATGATATGATATGATATTTATTATATCATTGGGTGAAAGAACCGCGGATTAGTTTCAAGTGGATGTCCATCCACTTGAAACTAGTCCACGGTTGTTTCACCTACTCATTATGATGTAAAAACAATCTCTAAATTCCTGTTGTATGAAAAATTGTGTAAAGGTGTATGAAATACAACATGAAATAAAAAAGAAATAAAATACTAAATAATAGTAGTAGCGCAAGCAAGGAGGAGCGCTACTACTAATTACCAGCAGCGCTTCTTTGGAGGGGCGCTACTACTAGATCATTTTAGCAGCAGCGCGGGTCCAGGCGCGCTGCTGCTAAGCTTTAGTTGTAGCGCCTTATCAGTAGCGCTCCTTCCCGTGCTACTGATAGGACTAAAACCCGCGCTGCTGCTAGGCTTTTCCCTAGTAGTGCCTCTCCCCCTCGGCGGCCAGAAAAACAGAGCAGTGTGCTCTGCTCTTACGCGAGGGGGTATATATAGGCACATCATTGGTCCCGGTTGGTGGCATGAACCGGGACTAACACTACTAGGGAAAAGGCTAGCAGCAGCGCGTGTTTTAGGTGTATCAGTAGCGCGGGGAGGGGCGCTACTAATAAGGCGCTACAGCTAACATATAGCAATAGCGCGTGGTCACCGGCGCTACTGCTACACAAGTGTAGCAGCTGCGCGGTTACTGGGAGCTCGCTACTGCTAGTACCTCTAGCACCCTTTGCAACAACGCGCTACTGCTATCGCGGCGCTGCTGCTAACTTTTATACACTCGCTACTGCTAATTTAACAGGTTTTTTGTTTTTTTGGGCATATTTGTTTTGTATTTGAACAGGCTTTATAGAAGAATCTTTAGCACATAGAAATGTCATCATGATACACATACAAATGCCTGCGAGACCACGAATGTAATCATAGCATATACATACAAATAGTCTCATCATAATCATCATCCAACACAAAGTGGTCTCTCGTCATCATCTCGAAAATAGTGATACAAGTCCTTGATTACTTGTAAATACATCGTCATCCATCTAAGCAATGGTATACGCGAGAAGAGCTATCACTTTGAGTACATGAGTTCGTATCCCTCTCTCGCATTAGCGTGAACCTAAACTAACTACTGCCTGTCGCTCGGAAACCGGAAACCGGCAACACCTGGGCCTGACACTCCGGCCACTCATCATATATATACTCCTGGCGTAGCACTTCTTCGCCATCGATGATCTATGCACCTGCATCGTCACATGAGTCGATGATATGCAACATATATAGTTGAGCAACAGAAAGAGATAGACTTGACAAAAATAGAAACAACATATCATAAGCATAAATAACAAAGTTCATCGTACCCAAAATGCCCTAACTAGAGTGATCTTCGCTAGTCGAGGAGGAGGACGGTTTAATTACATCACAAATAAAGTTTCACTGCGCATAACTCAAAGTTTTGTCATACAGAAAGTATGGACTAAATAGACACATTGTCATATATCGACAATCACTCCAACATGTCGTGCCATCCATCGAGGTCAGGGAGATAGTCCCCGAGCTTAGTGAAAGGCTTCATGTCGAGACGCTGAGAGGCTATCCATGTTCGGACGTCTTCCCGCGACATTTTTCCTTCTCCGTAGAACATCCCTGTTTTTCCGACGACCTCTTTCATGATGATTTGGGCAAGTTCGCGCTGGATGTTATAGAACTTAGCTCAAAGTCGATGATCCTTGATATCTCCTATGTCCTTTTCCCATTGCAGAATATGGGCATCGCCAGATCTAGGTGACATGTGAAGGTTCTGGTGATCCCGTCTGTACTCTAGCATGTGGTGTAGGACATAGAATCCATCATTAAGAGAATCGTTCGGTTGCTGGATGCAGCAGAAGTCGGTCTTATGGCTGAAGGCGGCCCTGCCGCCCCTTCTCTTCTTGTCCCTAACCTCTCCACCCCTTGCTTGGTAGTAAAACATAGCACTGCCGAGAACATCTTTGATGTGGGTGTAATCCTTTTTGTGAATGTTCTTCGACGAGTCCAAGTAAAGAGCGTGGGAGAACCGGGGGTAGAGGATGATGAGGACGGCACACCCGCCGCTGCGCAAAATAAGTACACCTCAAATTAATTAGCCTCCACCATGCAAATGAATTATTGAAATCGAAGGAAGGATAGCAGCGCGGATGACTTACACGGGATGATAAGGCACGAGAATCGCCTCCTTGTCCTTATTGGCGAGCATGAAACTGACGATGTAATCCCTCGCGTATTCACGCTGCTCTGCACAGACTCCCAAGAAGCTCTCGTGCATGTAATACGAGTCAGCGACACAGATATGACGTATCTGCTCAACCCCAATGATGTAGTTCATGTGGAAGGCATAAATGCGGACAAACGTAAAATCCAGCTTCTTCACGTGAAACATGTCGAATATGTAATCGAATCGGAGGAAGAACTTATCCGCAGGCAAGCTGTTGACGTACAACATTTGCCGCGGAACGTTAACCACGTAGAGTGGGTATCCTGGATCTTTCGAGGCGATGAGGCCTTTCTCTACCCGCAGCACATCGTCATGAAGTCTCCTTAGATCGCCGAATCTGGCCCGTAGCGCTGTTGCAGGTAGGATTGGTTGACCGGGGATATGCCATTTATCCGCATCGGGGATATCTATACGGTCCTGAAGCCGAGGCTGCTGAGGCGGCTGGATCATAGAATCAGCTTTTTTGCCTTTCCTCGCTCTCTTCCTAGACTTCTTTACTACCGGAAGGTCATCAATAATACGTTGAGACGGTAATTCAGGCACCGACTCATGACGCTCAAACCCTGAGGAGGCGCCAGTATAGACATACTGTTCAGCGCCATCGTCATCCTCATCCTCATCCATGGCGACGTCATCAGTGACTAATGGAGCCTCCTCCTTACCCCGTCCGCTATCACCCAACCCGACACCCGACGCTAATTGGGTAGGTGGGGTGTTGATGTTCATACCTTGCTGAGGCTGCATGCTCGTGGGTGTCCTCCCGGCCGCCTCCAGACGAAGCAGACTCTTTGGCCACAACAGGACCCACCCATTGCAACAATCACCAAGCCGCCGCGGTGTATCCTCGTCATCCACCAGTAGTGTTGGAGGAGGCAAATTCTCGTGGCCCGGTTCGACACTGGCCATGGAAACCTTGAAGACGTTCGGGGGGATCGGTCGGCTGTGGAACAATGGTTCCTTCGGCTTCATTATCGTCGCCTTACCCACGTCCACCTTCTGGTCGCCGATGGTGTACAATATGGTGCACGGGGTTTCGTCGGGCTACAAAGAAAAGTCTGCGACGTGAGACATCCGAAAGGCAACGAAAATGGGAGATTATACATTTATATTGAAGGGGGCTGGTGTGACAGATACCGTGAGGGCGTCGAGCTCAGCCAAAGACGAAGCACCGCCGAGCACGTCCGGTGCGGGAGCCGGTGCGGGAGCAGGTGCGGGAGCCGGTGCGGGAGCATGTGCGGGAGCCGGTGCGGGAGCAGGTGCTCCCAAGAAGTCAGCAAGGGGAAAGTCCTCTGCATTTTTTTCTGGATTTTTCCTTGTCCAAGTGATAACGCCCGTCACCAAGGAAGTAGACAAATCTGCAACCACCTGTTTTGCGGCAGCTACCGCTATTGCGACTGTGTGAGATGATTTCTTCTCAACCGCAATCTCAACCTTCTTGTCGATGTTTTCTTCAGTTAACCTCCGTCTTTCCTTTCTCTCCTCCATGGTCTCATGGTAGTACTTCTTCCACGTGGCGCCGTCTCCGACACCGTGCACGCGTCCATCCGACGGTCGAGTATCCACCGGTTGTCGTTTCAATATGTTCAACGCCCGGTTGAATGGAGTGTCCCACTTGGGCCTCGCCAATGCCTCAGACAGCGAGTCGTTTTCGGCCGCAATCCGGTGCTGCTCTCTCTGCAAAAAGGCACAAGGATCGTTTACAAATATGACTAACGTGTGCAGTCGAATTGATCAGAAACTAAAATTACCAGTAGTCTCATGAACTCCGTAATGACCGGTGTTGTCTTGTAAACCTTCTTCACTGGGTCCCAACGGTGACGGGCCCTCAGGACGTCACACTCCTGCGGGACGGTGAAATCCGCCAAGGGGTCTGGGATGCCCAGACTCGCGGCTTCCGCGTCCTCCTTGGCCCATTTGGACCACTTTCCGCCGTAACCACGGCTTCCGAGGTGGTGGCTCCCAATGTTCCTCTTTTGAAGCCCCTTCATGTACTTAGACTTTTTTTGGCAGCTTCGGCCTCGCAAGCCTCCTTGAATATTTGAAACTGCTCTTCCGTGATTGTCGGATTATCCTTTACAATCTCGGAGTAGGGTTCCCCATCGTTGATCTTTGCTTTCACTCGATTTTTCCAGGCGGCCAATGCGTCGCTAAACTTGGTCATGGCATGTTTGTTTATCTTCTTCATTGTCGGGTCCTCGTCTGGATCTTCATAATCCTTCTCATTCCGGCCCGGGAACAAGAATATCTGGTGAAACTTCTTTAGGAGGGAGCTCCTCATATTTTCTATCTTCTGTAGTTTCTCATCGTTGATGGTGGCGGTTGTCCGTACGATGCAGCTTATTTGATTGTCGTAGCACGCGCGCGCTTCCTCGGGCGCCTTTGGCTCAAAATTGCCGTCGTCCACCTCCGTGACCACCAATCTAGTAGTCCTGAGTTTGTTAGGAACCCATTGCCTCTTTGCTTTCGGTTCTACACCGGCTCCGCTCCCCGAGGCAGCACCGGTCTCAGCGCCGGTCTCGATGCTGGTCTGAATCTCAGCGCCGGTCTCAGTCTCAGCACCGGTCTGCGTGTCGGTCTCAGTCACCGATGCCACCGGTGGGCCCAACAACAAGATCGGTTGATCATCGGTAAGGCTAAAATATTCATCTGCCGCCCGGTAGACATCGTCGCAATCACCAGAACCCTGTCCTTCATCGTTGCTAGCCATGTTTCCTATGATTAAATCTAGTCAATTAATTCTAGACCTAATAAAATGAATAATGACATAAAAAAGGACTATTGTTTTGCAGGAATGTTGACTCCTTCCTGGTGCGTCAAATCCCGGGCACTCGATATGTCCTAGTTTGTAGCACAAGTCATGCCGAAATTCACGGAAAATTTCGGCATGACCTTTGCTAAAAAGTGGACAAATCGAGAACCTGAAATTTGCCGGAACAGAAATGAATCAACATTCCGGCAAAACATAGGCCACTCAGCATCATTCCCTGGAAACAACAAAGCCACTTGGGCACAATCGAACAACTTCAATGAAAAGATATAACATGAGCAAATACTATTGAGGAATTTGCATATAACATGGCCACTTCAATGAAAAGATATAATTAACAATAATGGAATATGCAAATGAACATCAATGACATATAGCTACTGTTCTGTTTGACCAAGTTTTTGAAAAGAAAAACAATTTTGTTTTTTGTTTATAGCTAAATGCCATAGCTACTATTTTTTATTTATAGCTAAATACTTTTGTTTTTTGTCTAAAGCTAAAAGTCTAGGAACTACATTTTCTCTAACCCTTTTGACCTCACCAGAATTTCCACAGCAAGACCTTAGTACCTACACCCAATTTCTTCAAAAATATTCAGGTCCATAGTCCAAATAATTCAAATTTCATTTGAATGAAATTTGGAACAAATTTAGGTCCGTAGTCAAAATATTTTTTTATAGCTAAGTGTTTTTTGTTTATACCCTCTGTTAATTTAAATCTAAATGCTACTATTATTTATATACCCTCTATTAATTTAGCTAAATGGAATTACTATTTAGGAATTTTCATAAAAATTGCCCTAGCTAATTTCCTAAAAAAATTGCTAATCATTTTTCCTAAATGCTATAAAATGCCTACTGCCCTAAAAAATCTAGGGTTCATATGAACATCAACACAGTATCAACATATATATAATTGCCCTAGCAGAGAGAAATAGGAGGGTAGGGACAGGAGAGGCATAGCCTTACGGTCGGCGGCAAGGGCAGGCTCTGGCTCGGGCAGCGGCGGTGAGGTCTAGGGCCGCGGCGGCGAGCTCGAGGAAGGCGACAGTGAGGTCGACGATGGTCTCGGGCGGTGGCTGTGAGGTCGAGGGGGCGGCCTCGGGCGGCGGCGGTGTGGTCGAAGGCGGCGGGCGGCGGCAGTGTGGTCGAAGGCGGCCTCGGACGGTGGCGGTGTGGTCGAAGGCGGCAGGGCAACGACGGCGATGGAGCGGTTGGGGGACAGGGGGTAGAGAGGGGGGGAAGGACTTAGCGAAATTTTGAGCCAGGGCTGCCAGGATTTGAGTCCAACTAGCAGTAGCGCGTTTTGCCGAAACGCGCTATAGCTAAGATAGCTATAGCGTGTTCCAGAGAAACGCGCTGCAGCTAACCCTTTCTGTTTTTTTCTTTTTCTTTTGTTTTCTTTACATTTTCTTTTTTTCATTTCTCCTTTGTCTATTTCTTTCATTTTCATTTACTTTTCTACTTATTTTTTTATTTATTTTCTTTTACATAGCAGTAGCGCTCTACAGCAGAAACGCGCTGCTACAATGTTTTTAGCAGTAGCGTGCTTCTGGGAGAAGCGCTGCTACTATTCCTAGCCTACCGGCACAAGTGAGGGTATTTTAGTAGTAGCGCTTTTCTGTGAAGACGCGCTACTGCTAAAATAATGGTTGTAGCGTGGTTTTGCAACAAGCGCTACTACTAAGTAGCGCTTGCGCCGAGTTTTGACCAACGCTACTGCTATACCTAGGTGTATAGCGTTTTCCCTAGTAGTGTAAAGGGGAGCCTTTGATCCCGGTTCAGGCCACCAACCAGGACCAATGGTTGTGGGCCAGGAGCAAGGCCATTGGTCCCGGTTCGTCCCACCAACCGGGACCAATAGGGCCAGACGAACCGGGACCAATGCCCACGAGGCCCCGGCCGGCCCCCTGGGATCACGAACCGGGACAAATACCTCCATTGGTCACGGTTCGTGGCAGATTCGGGACTAATGGGCTGACCCGGCCTGGGCCATTGCCCCCTTTTCTACTAGTGATGGGCTGGCCAAACCAGTAGAGGCCAACCAGCAACCAGCCCCTCCAAGCCACTATTTCGCACTAAAACTTTTCTAAAAAAAGAGAAACAGATCGAACAATCAGCGGGTCACTACTAGAAAAAAAAATTCATTTTTTTCAAATTTTTTTTGTTTTTTCCTTAATGTTGGGTCACTATGGCTTAATCTCGGGTCAATATGCTTAATCTGAAGTCAAATCGCACTTCGTGGTCAAACTTCCCGGAAGGTCACCCAGCCTCACACTACTCCCACCCGAGCACGATTAACTTCTTAGTTCTATCTAACACCAGCACCAGCTCACTTCACAGGCACTTGTTGATATATCTATCATATCAATCCTATTAAATCTTGTTGATGTCTAGGATTTTGTTCATGTTCATGAGTGTGATGAAATTTTTAAAAAATATTTCAAACTTCCTGGTCATATTACGTATCATATTTTGAACATTTTTTCCAAAAAAATTCGAAACCAATTTTTTTATGTTACTAGTGGCGCACGTAGCAAATGGTGCGCCATTACTAAGTTTGAATTTTTTTATTCGAATTTTTTGCCCCCAGATGTTAAAAGCATCGTAACTTTTTTCTGTTAGGTTTTTGGGGATTCTAAAAATCTTCAAGGGGGTTCCCCCAGTTGAATTCGGATGTAACTTTTCGAAACTTTTTAATCCGAGTTCGTATGCAGAAAGAGATTTTGCAAATAAATTCGAAATTCATATTTGTAAATTTTCCCAATAACTAGACCACATATGACATGGAAAACTTATTTTCTTTTATTTTTTTGACATTTCCATTATTTTCTTTAATTTTTTTAAAACTGAAAAGGCGGTCCACGAGGAAGGTGCATTTGGTGAAATAGTAATGGCGCACCTTCACAAAGTGCGCCATTACTATGTGTATGACTTGGTCAAACCTTGGTCAATGTTAGTAATGGCGCACTTTGTATAGGTGCGCCATTACTAAGTTTGACATAGTAATGGCGCACCTATGCAAAGCGCGCCATTACTAAGTTTGACCAAGATTTGATCTAGTCATACACATAGTAATAGCGCACTTTGTAAAGGTGTGCCATTACTATGTCAACTAGTAATGGCGCACTTATACAAAGTGCGTCATTACTATGTGTATGACTGGGGTCAAACCTTGGTCCAACTTAGTAATGGCGCACTTTTCACCTGGTGCGCCATTACGATTTTATTACTAATGGTATATCTACACATGATGCGTCATTACTATTTAGTAATGTGGCACCACATGTATAGTGCGCCATTAATGTTCAAATTAGCTATAACGGTTTTCCTAGTAGTGGGTAGAGGTGCGAGTGAGAGAGCAGAGCCGCCGCCGCCATTGGAGTGGAGGAGAGGGATCGCAGCCGCCGGCCACCGCACCATAGCCACGGGATCCCTCCGCAAGGTCCGCGCTCCTCCCCTACACTCTCGCCTGAACCCTAGTTTCTCCCCCTCCGCTAATACTCCATTAGTCCATCCTGTGTTCCGTACCATGTGTTCTTGTGGGCACTGTTCGATTCTCTCTCAGCTTGATGTAATGTAACAACCCTAGAATAAAATAGATTGGATTGTATTAGATTATACTTCCTTCGCTCCATAATACAAAAGTGTTTTTCACACTAGTATTTTTGCTATTGTCAAAAACATTCTTATATTAAGAGACTGAAGATGCGATTGATTGATCCGTCAGTAGGTTTTCCGAAGCACAAGCCCTCAACTCAGTTTTGATACGATGGGAGATCGTCTACAGTAAATCATGTTTCGGTTCCTCAAATAACTATTTAGTTCTCTGTACGTAATTTCCCTCCTTATATAGACTCACAGGGCAGATGAAGTTATCATCTCCCGAGTGTGGCGTTTTCGTGCACGGGGTCAGATGAGCCCGGGCATAAACAACAAGATCGCAAAAAATAGAAAAAAATAGTTCAAATATGTGATGTTCATGCAAAATTTCATGAAGTTTGAACATTCAAGGAGCTCGTCGCAAAAAAAAATCATGTATGTGAGAAACATATGAAAATAGCACTGTTCACGCACGATTTTTTTTTTTTTGCCATGCGCTACTCGAATGTCCAAACTTCATGAAACTTACACAAGCATCACACCATGCGCGCCTCTTGCTTGTAATTTTTTTGAATTTTTGTACTTTTTCCTACATTTAGTCAGGGCTCATATGAGCCCGGTCACTGTAGTGGATTATCGTCATCTCTAGCCCTTTTTAAAAAGACTGGTAGACAAGTATGGTAACCCGGTGAAGCATGCCATTGTGTCCTGATTGCAAGAAAACACTGTAGATCAATGAAATCACACAGTACCTTAATTTATGCATGTGGAATCATATATGAGATAGTCCGCAGCATCATTCGATAAATTACTTCCTTGGATAGTGTTAGAGACTAACTAATCAACTTCCTTGGCTAGTTTGGATAGTGTTACTTGCTATTAGGACACTACACCATATCCTGTCTACACATGGTACAACATCAAATCCAACTGTAACCTTCACTGTACATAATATTCAACACAATTCTAACAAACTTCACATTAGCGAATATTCTTCACCACCTTAAATTCGTCTATGCGTCAAACTTTCATGTACATTGTACTTGAGTTACGTCATGAGTACCGCTGCTACTCCCAGACTCAATGTGCCTCCACCTGCAACTGTAGTCCTTTCTTGTCTTCTTCACAATCAACGCTCGAAAAAAATTATGTTACTCTTTACTCTACTTTGTGCTCCTAATTTTCTGAGTATCCATTCAACGCCATCACACCACCGATCACTGTCTGAAAGTGAACAACTCATATATAGAATGCCACAAATAAGAGTTACCCGAACACACCATCTTAGCTCTTTCTTGACTACACGTCTGAAACTGAAAGGAATTTCACTGTTACCCTGTGCCACCTTGATTCAAACTCGCACTTATCTCACCCTTTTTTCTGGACAGGCTCTGACATGTCCCACAACTATGGCACTCTGCCTCCTTCTGTATCTGTCATCAACTTAGTAGACCCAGTCACCAACTTGAATCTACTACCCGTCAACACCGCTTCAGCACCCGCTGCACACTTGTCTGACCGCCGGTGCCTTGGTCTGTCCTTGTGTCCCGTGCTTACCGCATGCCTCGCTGCTATCACCGCGTCGAGCCTCTGCTGTCCGGGTCGAGTCTCACAAGGTCGCGAACCCACACCACTCAACCCCAATGTAGAGAACCACCGAGTATCACGTCTCCATTAGCCGCTGATACCCAGTCTGAACCGCGTGTCTCTCGCTTTCCTATTGAAATAGGCTTCGACTCTCTGAATTCTTACATTGTAGCCCCTCCATTAGTATAGAGTGAAGTCGTCCATCAGACTCCAGCTCCACCTTCAACATGACTCCATGCAGTTGCGCCATGCTACCCATGCGCCCAATCGACTTCAAGCGCTCTCATGTACATACTGCCTTGAATCAACCCTACGCCATAGTCTTATCAAAACCGAACAAGCCTTCATGCCTGCACTACGTGTAACCACGCCCCAGAATTTGGCCACCATCAGCATCAGGCTCTTATGTCGTCGTCGCTGAAATCAATGTTGTCTTCTGCTTTTACCAACATCCATGTCGATCCATCAGACTATCCAGTCCAACCCAGTCGAAATTATCCGACCACAACCATGCTCCACCTTGCATCATGTCCGCCTTGCACATCTCCGTGCATTGCTTACGATGTGTATGCATGATCGTACCACAACGTGCTCGAGCTTCCTTCGAACTGTACATACGCATCGCCATCTTCCTGTACGTGCTCCAAGCCCCTTAGCAAAGCTGACCAAAAGACAAAGAAAACTATTCGTGCAATTCTGACCATGATAGGCCCGCGTCTACACAATTTCTTCTTCCTGCCCATCAATGCCATTAGCTTCACGTACATAAGCGGATCCTTTTTTCAACAAGCAAATCTCTAGTCTATACAAGCAACCAGCCTGTTCACCCATGCGCAGTTCCTCAATTTAACCAAGTCTCGTGCACTTGCTACTTGCGGGAGCACTGCTTGCTACGCTCAGCTAAAGCTGTAACTGGCCTAGCTTCGGTTATCTGCCTGCTACGTACGCTGTCCGCCAAACTGAATCACGACTGTCCCGTGGCTCGCAGGCTTTGCTCGGCCACGATGTGCTTATGACTCACCAGCACCTGCACGTGGGCCTTGGACCTTGCGCACACTAGGTCATCGGTTCCTCTGCTCCTGATCGAAGTACGGTCGATCTCCCGCCGCCACCCGCATTGTGTGACTGTGCTTGCCCCATACTAACACTGCGACCACGAGGATCCTATGTTGCTCTTGTACTCATCCGCTTCCAAATCAATTTTCTCATCCGCACATGCCGCGCCATCGACATCTTCATGTGCACAACCATCCAAGCTGAACTTTCCTCTTTTTTTTTCTTTTTTTTTTGAAACTGAGACCGTAGAACAATAGTTCTACGGTAATTTCATAACATAAAAAGTATTTACAAAGTCATACAAAACCATTACAACTTCATCCCACTTCTGCTCTAGGGAAAGAACACATTGGCAATTTATAGAATTAGATCAAACCAAGTTCTTAGAATCTCTGCTTTGCTGTGTTTTGACCTGTGTTGAGCCGCCCATAGTCCTTCTTTAAGATAGTGCTTCCAGGAGTTGATGTGTGGTGCTGCTGATCTGAAAATCTTGTCATTTCGGACTGACCATATCCCCTAGCAACTCATTATTACTATGTCAGGAGCAATCTCCTGAGGCAGGTGGCTGGTGATCATCAGAATTTCATCATAGGTAGAAATACCTCTGTGTCTGTTGGGTGTCAGGAAATCCCAGCACTGTAGAGCAAAAGGGCAATTCCAGAATAGGTGAATAAGTGTTTCCTCGGTATGTTCTGAACATAAAGCACAGTTATAGTCCTGAATGTACATATTTTTCCTATGGAGCAGGTTTCGGGTGTTGATTCTATCATACAGAAGCAGTCAATAGAAGATCTTATGCCTCAGTCTGCAAGTGGTGCTCCACAGGTCTTTGAAAATTTTGTGTGCAGAAATGGCACCCTTGAGCTGCTTGTACATCTTCCTGGAGGAGTATTGTGGCGAGGACCATGCATAGTGCAATTGATCTTTATCTTCAGAAACAGCTCTATTGTTTAACATGTCGAGAACCATGTTAATTGAGAATAGGAAAGTTCAGACAATGGTCTGTGAAAAAGAAGGCTGATATCATCTTGACTCTGCATATTCTCAAGAGTTGTGTTCTTGTCTATTGCAAAGGAATGCAGTTCTGGGAATCTGTTTTGCAGTGTCTGTCCAGTCCAGTTGTCTGACCAGAAAAGTGTGGTGTTGCCTTTATATGCCCTGCATTTAGCATGAGCCTTGTAGGTGGGAAGTAGTTTTAGCAAAGCTTTCCACCAGAATGATCCAACCATCCTATCACCTGGCACTGAATCGTGATAATAAGATTCCCAAGTGACCTTCACCCATGGAGTATCTTCTTTATTCATGAACTTATGCAAGTGTTTCATGAGAAGGGACTGGTTGTGGGTAGTGATGTCAAGGACACCAAGGCCACCTGATTCTTTGGGTTTACATACTTCCTCCCATGAGATAAGCGCAGGGCCACTGTCTTGGGTTCCATACTTTCTCCAAAAACATTGCTTCAGGTATATGTTGATCTGTTTAACCATAGATTTGGGCAGCATGAGAGTGCACATGAAAAAAGTTGGCATACTGGAGAAAACTGATCTCACTAGAGTGAGCTTGTCTCCAGTAGAGAGCATGGTGGAACAACTTAGCGGCCTGGTTTCAATCCTTGTCAGCATGGGTACAAAGTCTTCAATTCGAGGCTTTGAGATGCATAGTGGCAGCCCTAAATATGTATGAGGAAATGATCCAATCTTGCAACCCAGTAACTGAGAAAGAGTATGCATCTTATCTGTGGGGGTGTTGATAGAGATCATGATGGATTTGGAGTAGTTCACCTTGAGACCAGTGTAAGTTTTATAGTGCAGGAGCAGGTTTTCAATTTGGCTTAACTGCCTCACATCAGCCTTGGCAACCAAAATAGTATCATCAGCATATTGAAGTATAGGGTAGTCTTGACAAGAATGGTGTTGCAGAGGAGATTCCAGAAGAGAGTGATTCATGGCCTCGTTGAAAATGGATTGAAGGAGATCTGCAGCCAGCACAAATATTAAAGGGGAAAGAGGGTCACCCTGTGTGACTCCTTTTTTACATAGGAATTGTTTCCCAGGAACACCATTGAGAAGGACTGATGAGTAGCCTGTGGCAAAAATCATCTTAATCCAGGTGATCCAGCTAGAGCCAAAACCTTTAGCTTACATAATATCAACTATGGTATCATGATTGTCATATCAAAGGCCTTCTCAAAGTCAAGCTTCAAAAGGATTATCTCTTGTTTAGATTTGTGGCATTGATAGATATACTCATAAGTCCAAGCTAAGAAATCCTGAATACACCTGTTATTGAGGAAGCCATATTGGTTTTTATGGACCATACTCAAAATCACTTTCTGAAGTCTATTGGCAAGAAGTTTGGTGATGATCTTGAGTGTGCAATTGAGTAATGAGATAGGTCTGAAATCAGCTGGTAAGGAGGCAGAGTCTTTCTTTGGGATCAATGTAATGAAGGAGTAATTAATACTTTGAATATTAACTGTACCATTGTGAAAGCTTGCAATCAATTTATAGAAATCCTCTTTAATGATCCCCCCAATAGGCTTTCAAAAAAGCAGTGTTAAAACCATCAGGTCCAGGTGCCTTATCAGTTGGCATGTTCTGTACCACCTCATCAATTTCTTTCTTTTCAAAAGGGGCTTCCAACCCTTGAAGATGTTGATGGTGCACCAGCAGGTGCCGGAGTTGCAAAGGATTTTGAGAGGGTGCCTTTGTACCCAGTCTGTCCTTAAATTCCCTGTATAAAATGCAGCTTTGGCATGGTGTGCGTGGTGCTCTGAACCATTTTCATCCTTGAGCATGGTAATACAGTTGTTTCTGAATTTGATTGTGGCCTTTGCTAGAAAATACTTAGTATTAGCTTCTCCAACTTTAATCTGTCTGATAGTTGCTCTTTGTTTCCAGTATAACCTTTGGTATTTCAACAACTTCTCCAAGTGCAATTTGAGGATCTCTCTGCTATTGTTTTCAACCAGATTAAGGTCCCTCACATCTTCAAAGTAATCATAGCAGAGAATTACAAAGTTGGTGTCTTCAATGATCTTTTTGAGATTGGAGATGTTTCTGGCCCAAGTCTTTAATCCTTTCCTCAACCTCTTAAATTTTGTGGCAATAGCTCTAGCACTGTCCATGTGTCCCACATCCTGGCTCCAAATGGTCTGCACTACATCCTGAAAATCTGGGTGTTCTAGCCAGTAGTTTTCAAATCTGAAGATTCTGGCTTTGGGTATAGATGTACCAATCTTGATCATGATTGGAACATGGTCTGAAGTTGTTTTTGCCAGTGGATAAGCAAAAGTAGCTGGGAAGTCCAGAGTCTAGGTCTTAGAGGTGAAACACCAGTCCAATTTTTCCAAAAGTGGAGCCTCCTGCATATTACTTCAGGTAAAGTTTCTGCCCTTTACAGGTATTTCAATAAGTACTTGATTGCTAATGGCTTCATTGAAAGAAAACATCTCTGGGATATTGCCTCCCTCTCTGCTTCTGTTGTGTGGATATCTAATGTAATTAAAATCCCCAAGCACCATCCAATTAACATCATCCTGAATCTGAAAATTCTAAAACCAGTCAATGAAAATGCTTCTATCTGGTTGCTGACATGGACCATAAATATTAGACAGGATCCAGGAATCTCCATTATGATTGGATGTGAAGTTGATAGAGAGAGAGTAGTCATTTGAGTGAAAAATTTGTCCCTGGAAAACCTGCTCGTTCCAGGCAACCATGAGGCCTCCAGATGCACCAATAGATGGGAGAAAAGCAAATTTGTTTATTCTCCTGGGACAGAAATTTTTAATATAAGGACTGTCAAAATGTTCTCTCTTAGTTTCCTGAAGGCAGACAATTGAACACCGAGATTCTTCGATTTTGTTTCTGATTGCGGTCCATTTATCCGAATCATTGATGCCTCTAACATTCCAATTCAAAATAGTCTAATCTCTAGCCATATGACAAGTACAGAGCGGAAAAACATCTACTGGAAAAATACTTACGCCATAGGAGAAGGCAGGAGTATCTTTGCAGATCAAGCTTAGGTAGTGGGTAAGGATTAGAAGCCCAAGTAGCTACTGTAACGATAATGACTGAGTCTGACATATAGACCCATAACAATCTCAAAGCATCTCTATTACACTGATCATGACACCAAAAGAACCACAGTTCCCACCAGTCAAATTCAAACATTACAAACTGTCGAGTTCTTAAACCAGAGAGGGCTGGATAAGTCTGAACCATAAGACAAAATGCAACTTCAGAGGCCATAACACTACTAGCTAAGGAACCAGTACTGGAGATCCACTGCTTCAGTTGCTGGGTCCAAGCCAGTCTTGGGCCCACTTTGGATGTAGTAGTGCTCTTGTTCTTCTTATGTTTCTTGGAGAGAAACTCTTCAGAAGTGTCACTTGCAGGCACCTTTCAAAAAGTAGTGTTAAGATTCTTAGCTACTTTTGCAGGGATTGGTGGAGGTAAACCATGACAGGCCAAACAGTTCCTATCTGTGCACATGTTCTTTTTATATCCATTTGACATTTTTTGCAATCTGCAACTTCTCCTTACCTTAGTTTCCACCAAGGGCACTTTATCCTTCATCTTCTTGTTATTGTGCAGAGCCGTGAAGGAAGCTGCTGCAGCAGGCACTTTTGGAGATGAGATTAAGGGAGAGGTTACTTCCTGCTCCTCTCCACCCTGTTCAGACACAGTGGCAGTGGAAACAAATGATTCAGTAATTGGGCAGATCTTAGGGATAGAAAATGGTAGAGTGCTGAGACCACTAGACCCTTGTGTGATTATCTCCCAGACATTAGAATTCACAAACTTTTTGGCCCAATCAAATTTATCAGGTGTGAGGAAAGTAACTGACAAGAAATTGACCCAATCAAAGGTACCTAAATAATAGCCTTGTCATTCTGCGAAGGAGCAAAGTGCTTTTTCCAGGTCTGGGCTCCCTCCTGCCCTAGGAGCTTTGTCATCTTAGCCTGGTCAGTTTCCAAAGTTGCCAGCACTGGATCAACATCTGGCAAGTTAAGTTGCACCAGACATGTAGTGACAATATCATGTTGATTGAGGAAAGCAGGTACAAGGAAACCAGGGGGAGCAGACAAATCAGAACAATTACCATTGGAGGAGGTATCAATCATATCCTTAGGGTCTAAGGGGATATCAATCATCGGTTGAGCCAATGGTAGTGGTTCCATCTCCAGTTGTTCTGTTTCTGTCCTTTTTTCTTCAGTCACAGAAACCAGCAACTTTAAAGGAGCAGCACTAGATGTAGAGGGCAGGTGAGCCAGCAACTCCATCTACATGGTGTCCTCCTGTCTGTCAACCAAATTGTTGTTAGGGTGCCACAGAAACATATCCAAACCCATATCAATAATAGGCTATCTTGGTAGCTGGGGGCCCATGACTACATCCACATGAGGGTGTTATGCAGGCTCAAGAGCAGGAATAGGCCCATCTGCCAAATTCAAATCTGGGAGGAGAGGAGCCAAGGGCGTGTTAGCTGAAGCACCAGAATTGGCACTATGGTCAGATTGTCCCATGGATAGAGTGAGGCTGCTATGATCAATGTTGTCATTGACTGGCTGAACATCTTCTTCCATAGGCCCCATAAGATCATTGATCCCCGGGAATTCTCCAGGGTTGTTCTCCTGGTCAACCATAGGATCTGGCATTGCCCAGTGGCCCCAACCAGGTAATTCTTGTTCTTACTCTGCACCTGCATCTGCATCCATGTCCTCTGCATTATTTAGTACCAGATTCAGGTTCAGATTCGGTCCTTGCTGCTCGTGTTGCTGAAGGGATCCAAGGAAGTGGTTGTGCTGGTTAGGGTGAAAGTTCTCCTGTAATGGCATTGGATGTGGGTTACCATTGGGTTGAATAGGATCCTCATCATGTGGTTCTACACCTAGCACCTGTTGCTGAAGTATGACCACAGGGCAAGTGAGAGAATCTTCTTTATCCCCATCTCCGAAGACAATACTAGGAGGAATATCTCTTAATTCCTCCACCTTTACTTTGACCATTTGATTTGCTCTAGTACTTCTAACTTTGTCCCAGCTGACAAACTTTCCAAACTTGCTAACTGCATCATTTATTTCCTGAATGCTCCTCATATCAAGCGGAAAACCACATAATAGGATCCAAACTTCTCTGTTTAAAGCCAACTTTTGCCAGTTTAACCCTCTGTCACGTCTTTCAAAGATGACATGAACATCCGTAAACAAGTGTGGGCTATTGGAAATTAAAACATCCCGATCAAAAATGTTGTTCATCTTAACATAAGCCTGACCAAATGGGCAAGGTGCAATCTCTGAAAACCCCAATCTCCTGTCGGTGAAGAAGTTAGAAAGTACCTCATGCACGGTGTTGAACTGCACTGGAAGGTTTGGCATCGGCACAATCGTCACAATCGCCCAGTCTTCATGCAGGGGTGGAGGCGAAGCTGACAAAACCCGCACCCTGGCCAGGCGGCCAGCAATCTTGATGCTATGATGATTTGGGGGAAGGAAGGGGGTGGGATCAAAAGGGAATATGGCCATGGTAGAGGAGAGGACGGACTGCGAGGTGGGAGCGGGGATGGCCGGCGGCGTGCAATGATTTGTGTCAGAGTTGAGATAGACCGCGGCTTGGAGACGCTGAGAGGCAGAATATGGAGAGGCAGAGTAAATGACGCTGCAAACTCGGGAAGGTGCGGTGGGGGGATTAACAAGATGGCCTTGACCGGTCAGCTGATTTACTGTCCTTGTCATCCCATCCGCGGGAACAGTGGCGGCTTGCCTAGGAATGTGAAACGATTGTGGTGGGCGGTCGAATTGGGCTCTGACCGGGCTGGGCACAGACGATCGGGTGGGCTGGGCCTTGGAGAAGCAATCTTTGGCTATATGGCCCTCTTTCTTGCAAGCATGGCATTTGATTCTGTTCTTACAAGTGGGCCGAGAATGACCAGACTCGAGATAGCGAACACAAAAGGCCTCTTTAGTTTGAATAGGCGGTGTTCCCGCTCCGTTGTGTGCCCCCATTGAACGACCATTATGACAATTATAGCCGGAATTAGGGCCTTGATTTCCCAATGATGGCGCCCCATTTGAACTTGGATGATGAACAGCATCTGTTCTAGGGACAGATGGGATTTGTGCGGCATAGATGGTAGGAGATCTAAGAGCTTGAATGTAGGATTTCCTTGGGTGTCTACTGAAAATGTGAGTCCATTCATCCTCTTTTTCTTGAAGGTATTGATCAAGCTCCCAACAAGAGTTTGGTCCCCCATTCACCCATAGAAGCAAATTGGCATTGAGGAGAGGCAGATTATTGTTACCTCCTTTGATGATGGAGAAACCCACTTCTTTGGACGAAACCGAGAATTTGAAGGACCAATTCTGTAGCAGTTTGACTTTGAATAGCGAGGCTCTACCTCCAAAATATGCTAGGAGAATAGTACTTACGGATTCTTCAGTGAGTCTAATGCGTGAGCGGGTGAATTCGGTAACCAGAAGGAATTCCTCTTGATCCGATCCTTCTTCATAGTTGATAGGAACTCCCCACTTTCTCCATACTTCCGATGCAAAATCTTGGCCTCAGTCAAAGTTGAGATCTACTAGCGACATGATTAACTTTGGTGGCTGGAGTTTGGAAGGTAGGGCTGATGAGAGGGTGTGCGCCGGGGCCGGAGTGGCCACCGGCGATGACCAGGAGAGGGGTGGCTAAGGGCTGATGAGAGGGTGTGCGCCGGGGCCGGAGTGGTCGCGGCGATGGCCGGGAGGGAGGGTGCTAGGAGGAGGAGGGGTCGATGGAAGGATTTGAAGTCCTGCCTGCATTCATGACTTATAGATTAACGATTCCGCAACCTCCTCGAACCTTGCTCTGATACCACTTGCTAGAATAATCTGAGGTCATATTCGATCTACCGAGGACCAAGCAATCATACGTGTACGACACCGAGATTTGTTAATGTGGTTCACCGATATCGCTACATCCTCATGGCCTGAGAAGGTGCACTCCTTCCCGTGACACCGTCACTACACCGCACGCCGGCTGCCTGGGCGCCGACTCTCCTTCGTGCATGTACTATGATGTTGGCATAGGTTACATCGTGTCTCTAACCTTCACTGTATAAGAGCCCTAGGATACAATCATCCTACTAGGACACTACACAATACCCTGTCTACACACCGTACAACTCCGAGTCCAATTGTAATCCTGCCTTGTATGAAGCGTTTTGCAAATCGGGGTCCGTTAGCCGACAACAGTGTCATGCGTCAACCAGACCCAACAGAAGATTGTCATGCGTCAGTCTGCAAGGTTGGCTCTGTTGTCTTCGCGGGAAGGTCAAGTTGATCATCGTAAGTTTGCTTAATGTGGTAATATGGGTGGTAGCCCAGATGATAATTCATATGCTACTAATTAAATCAACTAGACAAAAATATGTATGGAGTTAAGATTAGGGATAGCCATGGAGACATGTTTAAATTAGTAATGGATGTGTGAACCGTATGATGCGGAGGCAAGGGTTACCCCCTTTCCGATTCTTCTTTTAAACTAGAAGGTTTGGCGCGCTTTGTTGCGCCATTGGTGTTGTTAGGTTTCTAAGAAACATTACTCACTCTGTTTCAAATATAAGGTGTATTACATTTTTAAAAAGTCAAATATTTTAAGTTTGATCAAATTTGTAGAGAAATATATCAAAATCCATAATATCAAATCAGTATAATTAGATTAATCATGAAATGGATTTCCATTTTTTTGTTTAATATTGTGGATGTTGACATTTTTGGCTCTAAACTTAGTCAAAGTTAAAGAATTTGACTTTTCAAAAAACTAATACCCTTATATTTTGGAATTGATGGAATATTTAGTTTGGCGGGGCGGAGAGATGGAGTGGTTTTTTTTATTCGATGATTTGGTGGGCCTTTCTCGATGAGGTTCTGTGTTATCCGCTAAGAAACCCATATGTATGTGGGGAAATATCTGTGTGAGTAGCTGCATGTACTATATTGGTGCCACGGTATCACATGATGGCATTTCTTTTTTCTAGGTGGTAGGAGGGTGAGCGGGGTTGATATGTTTTTATAGGCGGTTGCTGCAGATTGATTTGAAAAATGATTGGCCCGATCAAAATATTAAACCAAATTCATAATTGAATACCTCAATCGAATTGAAGAGCTTCAAATTTAGGGAACAATAATGAATTAAACTAATTGAATGTGAGATCTCCTTCACTCAATTTTAAATCAAAGACCTCAATTAGTTGAGGCCTTAAAAATTAGGAATCATATTGTATAGTATAAAATAATTGAATGAAAGAGCTTGGAGAAATTATTGACCCGGTCAAAATCGGGTGACTCAAATTCAATTGAAGACCACAATTGATTGTAAGCGCTTTAAAATTAGGGAGCTTAGTGTTATAGAGGATTAGTAAGAGATCAAGAGAAAATAATCATTACTATCTCCTGAGGAACGCACACGCTCGTTTATACTATGGATCCATACTACTTATTCTTTTGAGGAGTTTTGCTCAGTTTGTGCAAGTGACCAAGTCATGCAAGTTGAGTAATGACTCTAGTGTCCGGCAAAGCTGATTCACATTTAAGTGTTGAGAATCACTTCAACTACATTTCAGATGTGCAAACTGTTTAAGAAAAAAATACTTGCATAAGAGCGTCACAAGAAAAGGGAGTGGAACAATCCCGTCCTCTATGCCATATGGCCGCGATAGAAGATAATCAATCGGAGTTATTATTACTTTATCTGATATTTTAATTCTATTTCTTTTTTAAATCCTTATACACCCACATCCGACCAAGCATTGTTATAAAAAGGTGGCTCGGCGAGACTAGTGCAAGAAATCAGAGAGAGATAGTGAGAGGCGTTTGTCACACGATGTTTCAGACAATATTTCGGTCCGGACAAAAATGTTCTACCAAATTGTGAGCTTGGGAGGTACCAGGAACTCACTAATGCCTTGCTTTAGTGCACACGCAACAAACTACTATTACAATCTAGTTCTTGCGGTACCACCTGTAGACATGGTATGCGTGATGTTGTTGATAATGATGTAATACTTGGCGTACTTCCACCGAAAACACTAAAGTTTGGAATGATCTTGTCACGGCGCAGCACCCAGGGCCGCCAACCCCAATGAGAAAGGAGCTCGCAAAGGAGGACGCCTTGCCGAATGTGTTACTTCAGAAGGTACCCCTCCAATGTGCTGCCACCCCTCTGCGACGAAAGATCCAACAATAGTCACAACTCGGGCTCGCAGCAGCGTGGGCCACCAACCGGTCCAAGACCAACAAGGAGATCGACGCGCGCCATCAGCGAAATATGAGGGGGGTGCTCCTCCACCTCAACGACGTCGAGTTGGAGTAGGCCGCCCCCGGTGAGGAGAAGGCATGCTCAAGCTGGAGGAGTGGCCTCGAAGACTAAGCCTATGAGGTCACCGTCCTCTATCTAGTTTAGTTTAGGTTTAATTTTGTTAGTTTGCTGTAATATATGAAGCCCGCTTCAAATTTTGTTTGAATTTAGTGTTTAAAAAACTAGCATAGTGGCCCGCTCGATGCACGGGCTAGGATTTTACGAAGTGAAATGTTCGGAATATATTACTTGATTTATCAAAGCGAAACAGAAACCAAATGCAGTGACAGTTTTGAATATAAGGATTAATTTTGCCAACATAGTTTCATCGTTGGTAATTTTGGGTTTTTATAGATACATAAATAGATGTGTTGTCTCGTAATTGTTTACTTCCTAATTATGCTTGCTGTACCAGCTATAGTATTATGATCGAAAACATTCTCAAAATTACATATTTTTTGCCGACCTTTTTATCATGTTCGTTAGTTTTTTCTGTAAACAGAAATTCAATAGTTGCGATTGTTTTCATGTAGTCATAGTTTAATTTTCTACCGGTATGCAAGGTTGGCATGTTCATTTAATAATCTTGTACTGAAATTAATTTAATTTATGTATATAGTATATACATTTCCATAAAAAAATTGTTGGTAGGTATTTGGTTCCATAGACGTGGACCCGTCAGAACCAAGGGTGGCTTATATGTTGAATTTATATAATTTGCTAGACATACCAATCTCTTTTTCTTATATAGTTGTTATCTAGTTTTCTTACATATTTTTCAGCAGTATCAAGGGTAGGCACTGAGAGAGCCAACATTTTTCTTATTACCAATTAAACCTTGATATATTTGGCATAATGTGTACTGATAGTACCTAGGTGCATTGACAAAAAGTCATTTATTTCATGGATCCCATCAGTATGATTCTTCACTCTACCATTATATAGTCGGATTGACTTCTTGGTTCTTCTTTATACAACTCGTACTTTCACACAGCAAGAATGTTCATCTTCCCCGATCCCATTCCCCTTTCCTAATTCTCTCTGCTAACTGAAGAATTGATGCTGCCAGATAGCTCCCATCAACTTACTTTCTTGATTCGCTGCATTGAGCTTTGTTATCTTGCAGAACCGAATATATACTTCAAATTAACATAATATAACAATGCCCCAATGCTCTCACAATTGGTCTGCAATACTTCACAAAGAAAAAATAATATATAATAGCAGAATATGAGAAACGGGTCTGATTGTACATATGCAATATGAAAATGTCTTGACGCTCTCAGTATTGGTTTGTTGCATTAAATAATAAGCATGTAGAATCAAGAATCACATAATATAGATTGTTGTTGTTTGGTAGTAATGATGTATTTCCACCTGTTGATGCATGTTGGAAATACTTTGGCACGGTAGTACACCATATTCTACCTGCCATATCAAGTCGGATCTTATTTTCAGCATATTTTGTAGTGAACTAATTATATATATCATTAGAATATTTTTGTATAAACTATAGTCTTGACCACAACATCCTCGTTGCTACCTTCATCATTTACCATTACCTGACGTATAACTATCCACGTGTGTAAACTTTTTTAGGTAGATATAGTCCTACCTTGTTTACAGATTGACCCTGGCTTTTGTTGATAGTCATAGCAAAGAAAACTAATTTATGATATTGTCTCCTTTTTACAACAAATGGCAATGTTGATTTAGTCGGTGAGATGACTATTTTTGCAACATATGACTTTTTCCTACATGAGTTTCAGTTATTATCTGGGTGCTTTGATGAATCATCTTCCAAGTTGAAAATCGTCATCCTTGTACATTGCATAACCTAGCACTTTGGTTGATATTCAATGTTGAATGCCACTGGGTGGAGGAAGTTCAACCGAAGTCCGAAGTGTTGTTTGCTAGAGGAAGATGATGTAGATGTTGTATTCTAAAACCTTGCACAATTGAAAGAGGGGATTTTTGCACAATGGAGATATATTTTGTTTGGAGAGATCGAATCCAAAATATTGTTAGTGAGAGTTTAGATTTTTTTTGGAGAGATTACGTCTATGTTTATCAGTGAGAATTTGTATTTGCTTGGAGAGAATGTTGTACAAGTTGTACTCTATAATATTGCATGCTGGAAAAGAGGTTTCTTGGATGCCGAGGGATTATATATATATATGCGAACATGAGATTTGGTTGTGTAGAGAGATAATATGTTTGGAGTAATCGAATCTCTATATATTACAAGTGAGATTTTGGATTGGTTTCGAGAGATTGCACCTATGTTTATCGGTGAGAATCTATTCCAGGGATTGCATCTATGTACATGGAAGTATAGCCTTCTCAGCTCCAGCTCATATGAGCTCGAGTGAACAGTACAATCAAAAAAAAATTAAAAAAATCTGAAATCTTTGGTTCACCTGGACTGTTGTTCGCGGGAGGAAGATGACGTTGAAGTTGTACTCTATATACAGGATAGTGTGTTTTTCAAAAGTATTTTAAGAGTTTGGCCATGTTTATTTGTCGGGAGATATTCCTGTTTGGAGAATAAAATCTTTGCATATTATCGGTGAGTGTTTTGATGTGTTGGGACAGATTGCATCTATGTAAAGAATAGTGTGTTTTCTGAAAGTATTTTGAGAATTGGGCATATTTGGTGTCCGAGAGATCTTACACTGTATGCATTTTTTTTTTTACTTTGGATGGGCCAATGGCTTGTAGGACGTTACAACCTGTATGTCTTTTCGGGATAGCCTAATCGCTCAGTTTTTTCAGGATAGTCTGGTCCTTAGTTTTTTTAGGATGGTCTGATCGATCTTTATTTTACCGGTCATGTTTTTGTTGTGGCATCGCTCAGATTTATTGGGCGAAATTGCATCAATGTACATGATAGTGATTTTTCTGGAAGCATCTGGAGAGTTTGGCCAAGTTTGCTTGCCGAGAGATTTTACCTCGTACGTGTCAGTTGTTTATTTATTTTGGATGGTCCAATTGCCTGTGTGATGGTACAACCTGTATGACTATTTTTTTATTATTTTGGGATGGCTAATCGCTCAGTTTCTTTATAGCCTGGTCGTTGAGTTTTTTTTATGGCTGGTCGCTCATTATTTTATCACTTAGTTTTTACCTGTACGCCTAAATTTTTATTTTTTGGGACGGACTAATCGCTCATTTTTTGGAATAGTTTTGTCGCTTGTTTTTTTGTTGTGATGGTGTGATAGCTCACGCCTATGTTTTTATTTTTTGGATGACCTAATCGCTTAGTTTATTTATGGGATAAGCTGGTCGCTTAGAGTTTTTTTGAAGGTCGGTTTAATTTGCTCATTTTGTATTGCTCAATTTTTACGTGTAGGCCTATGTTTTTATTTTTTGGAGTTCTTCTGTAATCTGATGGGTTCCTCGTCCCCGTCGGGCTGCTCTCTCCGTCTGGACGCTTTGGGCTTGCACCGACTGTCGCCGGATTTGGCCCAGGGACTGGAAGTGCCGTTCACGGAAGAGGAGATTAAGAAAGTAATCTTTGATATGCCGTCTGACCGCGCGCCGGGGCCGGATGGGTTTTCTGGGCTGTTTTTCAAGACATGCTGGGAGATTATCGCCAAGGACTTCATGGATGTCATGGCAATGCTACATGATGGGCGTTTCTACTCCTTTCATGATCTTAACTCCTCCATACTTACCCTCCTGCCAAAGAAAGAAGACCCTTTGCAGCTGTCTGATTTCAGACCAATTAACCTGATTCATGGGGCAGCCAAAATTTTTGCCAAGGCGTTAGCCATCAGGCTTGCGGCACTATTGCCGTCTCTGATATCCCAGGCTCAAAGTGCTTTTGTTTGCAAAAGGAGCATTCATGAGAATTTCAAATTCGTTAGAAATGCAGCGAGGGCTTTGCACCAGAAGAAGAAACAAGCGGTGCTGATGAAAATCGACATCTCCAAAGCTTTTGACACACTCTCTTGGGGCTTTCTGCTGGAGGTGTTGCGGGCCAGAGGGTTTGGTGTTGGATGGTGCTCCTGGATCTGCGGCCTGCTGAGTACGGCTACCACCTCGGTGCTCATCAACGGTGAGTTGTCGGCACCATTTGCCCTTGCCTAGGGCGTCAGGCAAGGTGATCCGTTGTCCCCAGCGTTGTTCATCATCGCCATGGACACTCTCCAAGGAATGCTGCTGTGGGCGGCGCAAAGGCAGGTGTTATCAGATATGGGTCTGGGTATGGAGATACCGAGGGCATCCATCTTTGCAGACGATGCGGTTCTCTTCTTTAAGCCACACTCAAATGACCTTTAGGTGATCTCTGTGGTGCTGCAGTTGTTGGCCAAGCCTCTGGCCTTCGCATCAACCTATCGAAAAGCTAGGTGTCCTGTATTCGCTGTGAGGAGGACCTTGCATCTTTGGTGGCGGAGCACTTCCAATGTCAGAAGCAGGGTTTTCCCATCAAATATTTGGGCCTACCTCTGTCAGTTTTCAGATTGAGGCGTCAGGATGTTATGCCCCTGGTGGATAAACTTTCTAATAAAATGAAGGGCTGGAAACCAAAGCTTTTGCCGGCAGTGAGGCGGCTCACTCTGGTAAACTCGGTGCTCATGGCGCTGCCGCTTCACCTAATGGCAGTGCTTCCTCTGCCGGTCTGGGCGATCAAGCTCATAAACAAAAGGTGGCGGGGGTTCATATGGAAAGGGGAGGAGGCCATCAGCGGTGGGCACTGTCTAGTGCCATGGGCGCAAGTTTGCACTCCCAAGGAATGTGGTAGGCTTGGTGTACTCAATTTGCGATGGTTTGGTTGGGCAATGCGATGTAGATGGCCTTGGTTGAAATGGGATGAGAACCCCAGGCCGTGGCATCTACTGCCCGACAGTATAGAAAAGGAGGTCGCGGCGATGTTCAGCGCTGCTACTGCTATCTCTCTCGGCAGCGGGGACTCTGCGAGGTTCTGGACGGACAATTGGCTGCCGAATGGTTGTTCGATTGCCACCTTAGCGCCAGAGTTGTTCTCCTTCGTCAAGGACTCTGGCCGTTCTGTCCGTGAGGCCTTGCATAACCAATCCTGGACAAGAGAAATCGAAGGCGGCATATCTGTGCAGGCGCTCGCCCAGTACCTATCTGTCTGGGATATGGTGCAGGCCACCAATCTTACGCCAGGTACGCGGGATCGGGCAATCTGGAAGCTTACTAAGGAACAAGTTTTTACGGTCAGCAGCGCGTACAGACTGCTCTTCATGGCTAATGTGTGTTTTGCCTGCAACAAACCAATCTGGAGGTCAAAGGCTCCCCCACAGTGCAAGTTCTTTATGTGGCTGGTTGTTCACGGCAAATGCCTGACAGCAGACAACCTTCTTCGCCGCGGCTGGCCTGCTAATGCATCCTGCCCCCTCTGTCTGTCGGAACCCGAGACCTGTACGCACTTGTTTGTGCATTGCCGATACACGCAGCAGCTTTGGGGATTGCTCAAGCACAGGTTTGGGGCTCGCTTCATCACGCCGAGAGGACAGTTTTAGCGGCATAGAGGAGTGGTGGCTCCAGGCCAGAGCTGGCGTTCCTAAACCGATGCGTCACAACTTCGACACTATTACTATTCTCATGCACTAGAGGCTGTGGAAGGAGAGGAACTCCAGGATTTTTGACCAGGTGGCAAGCAGCGCCGACAGGGTGCTGGATTTGGTCTGTGAAGATATTGCTGTTTGGCGTGCGGCCGGTTGTATTGTCGAGCTCGGAGCCTAATCTGAGAGCTTTGGATGTACCTCTATGTTTCCTCTTGTAAGGCTGTATTTGGCTGCTTTAGACAGTTTTCAGCTCTAGTACGCCTAGACTGCTAACCAGACTGTACCTCTCTTCTTTCTATCTAATAAAGTTCGGCCATCGGCCCTTCGAAAAAAATAATAGTTAATAGATTCAAAAGGAGAAATCTTGAACGTTAGCATTGGATGGCCGGCATCTGGCCAGATGTCCGTGGACATTTGAAGGTGTCTGTTTTGATGATCATTGTTGGAGATGAACTTATTCCCGTGAATACACTAAGCTGGTGTATCCTGTTATTGATAGAAGGGAACGAAATGAGTACATAAGAGGATACAACACATGAAACAAATGCAAACATGCGTGGCCATGGTCCTCGGAGCAGAGAGACAAGTGATGCTTAGCCCGACCAAAAGAAAAAACACAACTAAACCTACCAAGCCTAGAACTAGAGGGGCCGTCGAACCGGCATAATTATGGTTGTCGTAAACAATTATGGTTGTCGCACATGCTCGCCAAATGACGACTAACCGATCTACTTCGACCTAGCGGCAAAGGGGGTAAGGAGGTGCGGATTTGGTTCTCTAGGTATGTGTTCTAGCAACGTTGATCAATTTTTGCTAACTAAATAATAAAAATTCCTAAACAACCAGTGATGGTTTCTCATTCAAACCTATATAAATGCAAGTTAAAAGCCAACCATGTGATAATACATGATTATTCTTGGTCGTATATCTTAAATTTCCATATGACAATGTTTAATAGCATGTCATTTCATGTCGTATTTCATAGTATTTGATTATTAACTTCGTCTTCTTGGCGCGTATGTGGAATTATTGACCAATATTAGCTATCGCAACACACGCTCCCGCTGCCAAAAAAAACATATGCGTCTCCTAGCAAAGTTAAATGTGAATGATACTTGAGTATAAACTATTGGGTAGTATGTGAGGTATAATATTTGCTAGCTTTTTCGCCGTCTGGCCCCCATGCCTAAATCCTGGCTCCGCCCTGCTGGTACCGCCGGCTAGAAGCCACCTGGGTGTACCCAAGCGTGTTCTGTACCGATGGCCACTGATGTGTTCATTGCGGATGACCAGTGATCTTTGTTGGGATCGGAAGTACGAACCATATGTTGCTGCAATACCCGCACCGCATGAGAAACTACCCCTGCCAATAGACAACATGGACTTCTGTGTTGCAGCTTGGGTAGGAGATCAATATTGTAGCTTCAGATGTAGGTTTGCCCTCATGTTCTTAGAACTTCGTAGGTGCTATTTCGCTTGGGCAGTTAGCTTCTCCCTTCATTTGTCATCCATGTTCTTCAACCTTGCACCAGATGGGTGTGATGCTATTGATTACCTGTTGCTTTTGTGAACTAGATACCTGTTTCATGGAAGAAGATAATATTTCTAGACGTGCTTAACTTTGCTTCTACAAGAGATAATTAAGAAAAACTTGTCAACGTTTGAACTCTATTTAAGAACAAGCAAAAATGCATTGCATGTCATCGGAGGAGAACAACAACACAGTAGGATTGATCAGAATTGTAGGCATAGTGCCTGCCTAAATTGTATCATAGGATAATTAAAAACACTATCTTCTAAATCAACTACAAATTGTATCCAAGGATCACCAAAACCATCGGTTTTCTGGGGCAAAGTTGACTTAGAAACTGACGGCAAACACCTGAGCGATCGAACAGTTCTGGGCTTCTATTTGTTGTCGCTGGTAATGCTTGCCAATACTATATATATTGCGGCTGGAATGGATGCATTTTGATGCTTCTTCCTTATATTGTTGCTGGAACATCAGCTTTGCTTGCGCATGAATATGCTTTGATGAGAACGACTAACTTGCAGAGTGATGAGGCAAGTACAAGTAGCCAAGCTTTCTTCATGAGTGGTGATACATGAATATGTAGGCTAGGTTGGAATGAGCATTTTTCATGCCTGTTCTCTGTGGCGGCACAGCTTGACCGACAATAATAGTTAGGTAATTAACTGAACTAGCAGAGTAGCCCTCGCAAATGCGAGGGCATCATATTTGTATATTCATGTTATATCATTGATAGCTATCATAAAAAAACATGCAATAAATATCTTTAATTTATATTTAATTTTGGCTATTATGCCATTCCATGGAACAACTTCATAGAGATTAGATGAATCCATATAATTAAGTTTAGATTGCAAGATAGCATGTTATCTTTGTATTATGATAAACTATGCGAGATCATCAGCATTGATTGTTAGTCATTAATATTATATGTACACTTCCAGAAATATGTATAATGTGATGTATATAATTATTTTGGTTCACCAAAACAATGGTCAAATATTGTTTGGATAAAGTTATGAAGACATAACCATCATACACTAACCTATATTATGTACGAGTATGAAGATAAGACACTCTAGTTCATTAATAATGGTCTAAACGACACATGTTATTCTATATTTGTGTTATTTGAAATATGAATGTAGTGTATTGGGTTTGAAATGGTGTAATAATCATCATCTGCAATAGGTATAAGAGTAGAATGTTATGTTATTTTTGTATTCCAATTAATAACCTAGTATTCAGATATATGTTTTTACACCATTATAAATCTATCAACTATGATACATCCAAGTAAAAAGAACTATGATACATCTCGGCATTCTTATTAGTTATGATTTGTTTAGGCACGAAAACAAAGATTTATCAGATGTGGTATGCTAACAAATATATGGCCCACCAGATTGATGACCAATTTTTTTCTTGTATTTGGTGCCAATCTTTTCGTATTGTTTTGTTCTTTTCATTAAAGCGACTTATATTTTAAATTGAAGGTATCACTATCTCTTGGCTTAATTTTATATTATTTATTGACAAACATCTAATGGCTACAATCTATTAATAAAAGGATTGTTCACCAGATTGACGGTTGAAGGTTTTTTTTCCGGCTTAAAAGTTTATGTATAGGGTTTAAGGTTTATACTATGCGATTGTTCCGTACATACTTTCTATCAAAAAAGGAATTAGAATTGTAATTTTAAACAAGTTACCCTCACAAGAAATTCAAGTTATCTAGACATATGGTTTAGAATAATGGAAAAACCACCTTCACGCACCTCACCTAGCTTACAGGCACCAAGCTTCTATGAAAAACAATAGTATATGTATGTTTTTATATGAACAATAAATAATGTATGTTAGTTATGGCATAGTACACCGACATTTTTATTTGAAACATATGACGTGGTAAGTTTGCTATGTAGACTTCTTTTTTATCCTTGAATAATTATTGAAAACGTTAATGATTTTTTTGTTAAGAAAGATTATATGTTTTCGCATCAGTTTGTTAAAAAATTGTTTTTTCAGCTCATACAAACAGTCGTGCGGATTTAAAGGGAACAATCTATTAAATGTGCTTTTAAATGCATTATGTAGTATCTATTTTATGCTCTAATTAGTATTAGTACTACTACTACTACTACTATCTGAAATTACGTGTCACTCAAATGGATGTATCTAGCACTGAAATATGTCTGCACGCATCCATTTGAGCGACAGGTAATTTTGGACAGAGGGAGTAATAAATATTAGTAATATTGCATATTAGTTTTCTTAAGTTATGTTTGATTATTTTTCTATATGTATTCATTATTTATATTCATGTGTATGTATAAATAGTGTATACTTTATACGAAGCATGTATGTCTTTGTCCCTCAACCTAGTGTACATGCAAAGCTAATCCAGAGTTGAAATGCGTATTTTGGGACGGAGGCAGTATATTCCCTTCTTTTCAAAAACACCTTAATAGTTGTTGAACGTATCGTGCATCTATAATAAAAATATATGTGGTTGAGTTGAGGAAAGAAAGAACACATGCATGGAGTCCAAGTTCAATGCAAACTGGATTTAATTACGTGTCACTCAAATGGACGTATCTAGCACTGAAATATATGTGGTTGAGTTGAGGAAAGAAAGAACACATGCATGAACTCTATAGAGAATATTCTATCTGTAAATCTTAGCCATAAATTATAGATCCAACCATCAATTTAATTTTAATGATTTCTATATTTCCTCAAAAAAGAGAATATTTTATCTGTAAATCTTAGCCATAAATTATAGATCCAACCATCAATTTAATTTTAATGATCGGAACGAACGTGGTGCCTACAAAAAATTAGTTTCTTTTTCATGTATCCATATAAAGGAAGAATGCATGCGTGCATGCATATGCTAAGGCATCAACCGACGTCAAGCTAGATCTGTTTTGAGGTATGTCCGGGCTTAATGCATGTGTGCATCTGTTTTGAGTATTTTTTAGGATGCTAATGCATGCATGCATGTAGTCAGGAATCAGCCTAAACCACGTTAGGGCATGTACAATGGTTGATAAGGTAGTCTTATCTTAAGTCTTGCATGTAATTTAGATATGACAAAAAAAAGAGTCTACAATGGGTCATCTCTTAGCCTTATCTTCAATAACTAGTCATTCCTAAAAATGTGGTGAGACATATTGTGCTAAGAGATCATCTCTTGTCTTTTTTTAAATAAGAGAAGACAAGCCTTTTCTTATGAGTTCTCTCTCCTCCACATCATCATTTATCCTACGTGGCACTCTTAAGATAGCACCATTGTACATGCCCTTACATTTTTTTAGGAAAGGCCCACGACAACCTTTTTTCTGTACGAAAGGTTTTTTCCTTAATGGCAATGGTGGGTAATTTTTTCCACTTAAAACCTATCTAATGGCCATAAATGCTTAGTCTGATAAATAAATGGTTGGATGTTTTCTAATTTTTTGGGGATTTTCTACATATTTCTCTTTTTTCTGGTGAGCCCATCAAACACTTTTTATATATAATAGATTTTGTCTCCTGTCATTGTCCGGTCAGCTCTGTAGTTTTGATATTCCACAGCTGCGTAAGTTTTTTATTTGAGGGGTCCACAGCTGTGTAGTTGTCACATGTACTTTCCCAAAGATGTTTTTTTAAGAAATTGGTTGACGTTCAGGAGGCCAATTGTTATATACCTCTTTTCAAAATGATTAGACATTTTCTTAAACTGGGCAGTTTTCAAATTATACGAACATTTGAAATTACCTGAATAAAATTAAAATATTGAGGTAACCATTTTTTAATTAGTTGAACATTTTTGAAAAATAGGAACAATTTTTGAATTAAAAAAATACTTCTTAGTGCCTGAACACTTTCTTTATTTACATGAACTTCTTCATAACGAAATGAGTTTTTAAAATATGGAATATTTTTAGTTACATGAAAAAATTCAAAAAAAAGCGTGAACACTTCTTTTAATATGATTAATATTTCTTAAAATGGATAAATAAAATTTTATAGTTACACCACACAGTATAATGTTTCTTTTTTTAAATGATTTGTGAAATTATTAAAAAGTATATAAATTTTGAAATTTAACAAATAAAGAAAAAGAAATGTACCTGAAACAAGTGGTCGCCAGCCTGTTAATGTTCGCTTCTGGTGACACCACACTCTCATCCACACTAAGCGCTGTATAGGAACAAGTATTGATCGCTAATGAAAAGCTATATGCTGCTCGTACAGAGCAATGAATATGTCTTGCCAACGCTCCTCACGAGCTGGTCCGGTTTTCCTATGTGGGTTTCTTGTTTTACTCTGTTCCTCAGTTTTCTATGCACTTTTCTCTGGTTTTCTGCGATTCGATTTTTGTCTATTGCGACTTGTTCGGTCGGCTGGCAACCATGTGCGTGGGTGTACCCAAGCATGTTTGACAATGATGGTTAGTGATCGTTAGTGGGAAGAGAACTGCTAACTACGGCTTGCAACAATACCAAGCTCCGTGTGAGAAGTGTACCCCTTGCAGCAGCACAGCAGCTTGTGTTGCAGCTTAGTTAGGAGTTCGGCTCTGAAGCTTGTAATGTAAGTTTTTCCTCGGTTTTTATAACTTCTTTTTTGCGATTCATGGAGTTCTTAGAACTTGGTAGGATATGTTTAGCTTCGAATTTAGCTGAAACCTTTCGTTTTTCAGTTGTCCTTCGATCATGCAGCTGCTGGTGATATCAAGCACATTGCATCCATCTTGATCTTGTGATCATCGACGACATCCGCAACATGCAACTCCAATTTCATTTTCTCCTCCTCAATTCTTTACAATTTTTTCTTCAAGTAATTGTTTTCTTTTTCAACTAAATTTAACCTCTCGACAATACGGTCGGTTGGAATTTCCGGTTCACATACCTCCTAGATAAAAACATCTATGTCACATTGGTCGGCGTAATTGTTATAAACATTAAATTAAACAAATAGTTATAAAAGATAATATATACCACATCCAAATCATAGACAGGACGAGGGCCGACGGAGACGGATACCAAAACCATCGCATTATATAATAACAAACAATAATAAAAGTAAGAAAATTATACAAGTATATATCTAAATCATACAAGTAAGAATTTTTTTTTCCTTTTAGAAAGAAGATAAGAACAAGAGGCTCACCACGGTGGTGCCGGCGACGAGATCGGCACGGGCGATCGGCGGCGGTGAGGACGGGGACGGGACAGGACAGACCGCCAAACCTAGACAAATTTTGAGGAAAATGGAGTTTGGACAAGGAGCTTCGAGAGGAGAAAGCTTAAGTGTGACTCGGGCATTTCATCAAACACCTCATGTGCATAGGAGGTGAGCTAGAGCACCACAAACCTCTCCCACGACCGGTCGAAAAAATAGAGCAGTGATTATGTTCACGGGCAGGGGAAGGGGGTTATATACAAGCCTCTCTTTAGTCCCGGTTTGTGGCTAAAACTAGGACTAAAGGACCTTTGGTCCCAGTTCAAGCCACCAACCGGGACTAATGGTGGTGCGCCAGGAGTGAGTTCCATTGGTCCCGGTTCGTGTCTGGAACTGGGACCAAAGGGGTCAGACGAACCGGGACCAATGGCCCCCGAGGCCCGGCCGGCGCCCTGGCCTCACGAACCGAGACTAATGCCCCCTTTGGTCCCGGTTCGTGAGTGAACCGGGATTAATTCCCTTACTCGGGCCTCAACCAAAGCCCTGTTTTCTACTAGTGTATGGATGCGAAGGATTAAACTATTTGTTGCGTTTCTGAGCTGGAACACAACTACCTGTTTCGGCAGGAGAAGTAAATGTTCATGTACACGCTTAACTGTTTGTTTCACTCAAATATAATGAGCACGAATGGTCAGTGTTTGGACTACATTTAAGGATCACAAAATAAAGGTCAGTGTATGGCATCTCCTTCTTTTCAGGGTTTACTTAGTTATAACAGGGTGCAAAGAAAGTCAGCACTCTGGGATGGTTCAGAATTGTGTAGGCAATGGTCAATACCTGGACTCATGTACCTAAATTGGACTGCATTTAAGTATCACCAAAATTGGACACCAGTTTCTTAATCACAATTGTTTCAGAAATGGAAGCCACAAGATGCGAAGATGCGACATTATTATTGATGGTAACCTTGCCAATATATATGTAAAATGAATTTGCTTACATCAGACAAGACTGACATGCATCATGAAGTGTTAATGATGTGACAAGGACAAGCCAGGAATTCTTGAAGAGCAAATATATGGTAATAATAAACCATGTGAGCGCAAGCTCGATCTGCAGGCCTGATCAGTTATTCTCATGGCCATGGGAGTTTTGTCATGGTTGATCTCTATAGCGTGCAGTACAACCAGGTTTTGAATTTATGTGTTCTTGTGATGCTCCATAGTTGATAAAACCAGGTTATGTCAGGTCAATGGTGATATGCATGGGCCATTCTGCTTTTGTAAAGATGTCTGTTACAAGAATTTATGGATGTTATAAAAAACCAAAGAAAAAGGAGAGATGGATGCGTGGATGATTAGTAGAGTTCACGACAGAGGTATATGATTACGGCTTAGGCGTTACTATTTTGTTATTGTGTTGAGACAAACTAAAGCATCTAAATAAGAGCAACACTAGCATAGTCAGTAAACACGCATGAACTCCATATTAACGGCCAATATAGACTTCTGGTCACAAAATACGAGTTTAGTAGAGTCGGGGAAATTGGCCTCGGCCTCCAAAATTTGGAGTGTACTATCGCAGGCTTCATATTCGGACGCCAGGGGTGTTGTTTTGAAGCGTGCTCCGAACTCGGTCCACAAATGGCCGTC
>NC_057803.1:720049651-720071144 GCF_018294505.1 Triticum aestivum | reverse complement strand
CACATCCTTTTCAGCCTCGTTTCCCACCGGAGGGCATACTTTCCCGCTGCCATTCACCGCCGGAGCGCACGTCTCGCTCCTGTATAAACCGGGGGACACCCGCTTCGTCACCACGCTCATATACATATTCCTCTCCTCCATCAGTCTTTCTCTACGCCCACCTCAACTCCGTCATGTCACACCACAATCCCCCTCTTGGGCCCGCCGGGAGAAAGAGGCAAGACCGAAGATGAGTGTGCCGCCCATCGGTAGAAGGTCTAAGTCAAACTTCTACATGAGGATGAATTAGCTGTCGAAACTAATGCCTTCCCATCACCCTCCAGTACCTCACCCGTGTGGAGGCTGCAGCCATGGCCAAAATAGAAGCAGTGGATATGGAGGGCAAAGCCGTTGTGACTGCCTAGATAACATCAAGCACAAGTCGAGCGGCAAAAGTCTCCCCTTGATATGAGCTCACATCCAAATGGTGAAAACCAACGATACAATTTTATTTGAAATGTTATGTGATGTCGAATCATGTTTATTTTCTCTTTATATATAGGTCAAATAACGCAATGTGATTTAAATTGCAATATATATGTGATGTTGAACACATTGTGAATGAAATTGCAATGTCTTGTATGTGAAGGAAGGACACAACATTAACGGGGCAAAAGTTAGAGATTACATTATGCTGAAACTGAGTTTGCGCACATCCTCCAAAAAAATATGGAACAAACGCCAACATGGTTTTGGAGGCCACTTGGCTCTTAGCTGTGGACCTGATATAAAATGGTAATGTTCTCTCCATTTTTACTTTTCGGCTTTAGAGAAAGTATGGCTGTTTTCAAGTACAAATACATTCAAATGTTACTTTAATAGTAATACCATATTAATTGCTCTAGAAAAAAAAGGTTAGCATATTGCTCCATCCGCCCTAGACACTAATTTTATTCAAGTTTGTCTCGACATGTTATGTGTAATTTTCCTCCGGGGAGGATTTTGGTGGCGTTTTCCGGGTTGCCCTTAGGAAAGATTGTTGGTTGTTTAGGTATTACCCATTATTTCGCCGGGTGTTCTTTCTTTATTTATACAGCCCCCCTATAAAATTATGAACAATCTTTTAAATGGAAAGGTGCAACACCCCGAAATCATGCTATAGTAATCTCCCCTAATGGTGCCATGTCATCAAGTTTGACTAAGCCAAATTGCCACTTGTTAAAAAACCAGAGTCTAATTCAAATTTAAATTTCAAGTCAAAATAATATATCTTCAAGTAGTAAAACTAAATGTTCACATTATTCTATAATTCCCCTGATCATTTGTCATGTTGAACCCAACCTTACTTGACCCACCAATTAATCCCTAGGATTGGTAAAGTGGTCCAACAGCAAATAAAATAGCCTTTTCAGTATAAGCAAATATTTATACAATTCCAATTGACCTCAAACTTTATGTTTCTTTCCAAAATATTGCGAAGTATTTAAGCGACAAGTTTCATGATGAACAAAATTCAATTGGTATTTAAAAGTAGTGCAAAACAGTGGTGAATAAAAGAAACCAGAGAATAAACTGAAACAGGAAAATTAAACAAATGAGAGAAACCTAGCTGATGTACATCTAAGGCCCAAAGGACCAGTAGGTAGCCCAGCCCACCAGGAGGTTTCCTCCTACCTCCTGTTCACAGGAGACGCACTGGACGCACCCACGGCGTCCATGGCCGGATTGGCCACGTGCCGGCCATCGAGCGACGCACCGGCGTCCTACAAGGTCATCTCGAACCCCCCGTGCAAACCCTAGCCCCCATTCGCCCCTCTTCTCACTCCCTCTTCCCGTTCTGGATGTGCCCAACCCCGTCGTCGCCATGACCCTCGTCGATCCCGTGGCCACTGCCCTCCCCACCACCTAGGATTGCGCCAGGAGCTCCTCCCGCCTCCGCTGCTTCCTCTACGCTGAAGAACACGAGTCGAGTGCCTCTGCTTCGACCGGATCGAGTCGTTCCCCTTCTCTGCACCGCCAACGCCATTGCCGGAATTCATCGCCTCCGCGCCTTCCCCGAGCACGCTATGCACACCTACAGGCTCACCGTGAGCTCCTCTTCCTCCCCCCTCACCTCTCTTGAACGAGCTCGTCCTCTAGGCCGTAGGACCGTCATGGCCGAAGCTTGATGCCGCACGGCTGGTCGCCGGCGTCACTCCGGTGGCCTATTGGTCACACGCGTGTGCCCATCATCTTCGCTACATCGCGTAGGTGCTCCTCTAGCCTCCTGCTCGTCGTGTGTGCGCCCGTGGCTTCGACCCCGTCAAGTCCGGGCCGGCGCCACCGCGCTCCCTCACCTCTGGTCGCGTCCGGCCGCAACCTTGGCCGCCCTACGCGCGCTCGCCCGCGCCCGGTTGCATCCTGCTTTGCCGAGCGCCATGTCTTCTTCTGCGGCCGCTGCCCTTCTGTTGCTGCTGTTTGCTGCCCCACACGCGCTGCTGCTGCTCTGGAATTGCTGTTGCCTGCCGTCCCTGCGCGTGCCCGGCCGCCGTGCCCGTGCCCAGCCGCCCGTGGCCGCGCCCCTGTGCCTGCAGCCGGCTGCCGAGCTGCCCTCGGCTCCTCTTGCCGCTGCTCCTGCTCCATGCGGCTGCTTGTTGCTGCGTTACTTTGTTGCTGCTTGCTCTACCTGAAGTCGTTATTGCTTGCCTTGCCTGATGCGTCGTTGTTGCTACAGACTCTGTCCAAGAGGCCGGCCCTATTAGTGCTTCATTGGATTAGGTTAGGGGCTAATCTAATTAGCTAGTCTAATTAGACACTGACTGCTGGGCCCCTTTCTAATTAGTTACACCAAATGACCTCTGGTTTAGTTACCATGTATGACATGTGGGTCCCTTGTCTAGTTTGACCAGTCAAACTATTGATTGGGTAAACCCAGACTATGACATGTGGGTCCTGTTTGACCTTGTTGACCAGTCAACAGTTGACCAGTCAACAGTTGACTGGTCAACCGTTGACAGGACTAGTTAACTGGGTCAACCCAGCCTTCTGGTCCCATTTGTAAGCCAATGTGGCTAGCTGCAGCTAGGTGTAAAAAGTATTTTACTATTTAAATTCGTAATATAAATAAATTCCAAAAAAATGCTTTAAACTAAATTCATAGAAAATAAACCGTAAGCCAGATGAAAATGTTTTCTACATGAAAATTGCTTAGAAAAACGAGACAAATCCGGATACGCAGCCCGTTCGTCCGCCACACGTCCCTAGCATAGTGAACCTGCAACATTTCACCTCCGGTTCATCTGTGCGAAAACATGGAACACCGGGGATACTTTCCCGGATGTTTCCCCCCTTCACCGGTATCACCTCATACCGCGTTAGAACACGTCTAGCTCTGCTTGTTGTCCTGTTATGCACTTGCTTGCTATGTATTTACTGTTTCTCCCCCCTCTTCTCTCCGGTAGACCCCGTGACGATGCTGATGCCCCTGTGGTCGACTACGTCACCGACGCCCCCTCCTTGTCTGAGCAACCAGGCAAGCTCCCCCCTTGATCACCAGATATCGCCTACTCTCCTCTATATTGCTTGCATTAGAGTAGTGTAGCATGTTACTGCTTTCCGTTATTCCTATCCTGATGCATAGCCTGTCCTTGCTACTTCTGTTGATACCTTTACCTGCATTCCTACTTGCCTAGTATAGGATGCTAGTATTTCCATCTGTGGCCCTACATTCTTGTCCGTCTGCTGTGCTATACTATCGGGCCGTGATCACTCGGGAGGTGATCACGGGTATATACTATATATTTATACATGATACATGTGGTGATTAAAGACGAGTCGGCTCGTAGGAGTGCCCGCGAGTGGATCTTTGAGGCGGAGCGACAGGGCAGGTTGAGACCGCCTAGGAGAGAGGTGGGCCTGGCCCTGTTCGGCGTCCGCGGATACTTAACACGCTTAACGAGATCTTGGTATTTGATCTGAGTTGGGTCGTTGACCTACGCACTAACCGCCACGTGGGACAAGATATGGGCAACCGGTGTCGTGGTATCAGCCGAAGCATTTCGTGACGTCAGCAACTGAGCGGCACGCGCCGGTTTGGAACGTAAGCCTGCTCTTGTATTAAGGGGGCTAGTTCTGCTTCCGGCCGCCCACGCAACGTGCAGGTGTGCTAAGGGCGATGGGCCCAGATCCCTGTGCACTTAGGTTTAGACCGGCGTGCTGACCTCTCCGTTATGCCTAGGTGGGGCTGCGACGTGTTGATCTTCCGCGGCCGGGCATGACCCAGGAAAGTGTGTCCGGCCAAATGGGATCGAGCGTGTCGGGTAATGTGGTGCACCCCTGCAGGGAAGTTAATCTATTCGAATAGCCGTGATCTTCGGTAACAGGACGACTTGGAGTTGTACCTTGACCTTATGACAACTAGAACCGGATACTTAATAAAACACACCCTTCCAAGTGCCAGATACAACCCGGTGGTCGCTCTCTAACAGGGCATTGAGGAGGGGATCGCCGGGTAGGATTATGCTATGCGATGCTACTTGGAGGACTTCAGTCTACTCTCTTCTACATGTTGCAAGACGGAGGCTGCCAGAAGCGTAGTCTTCGACAGGATTAGCTATCCCCCTCTTATTCTGGCATTCTGCAGTTCAGTCCACTGATATGGCCCTTTACACATATATCCATGCATATGGAGTGTAGCTCCTTGCTTGCGAGTATTTTGATGAGTACTCACGGTTGCCTTGTTCCCCCTTTTCCCCATACCTCTACCCGATTGCTGCGACCAGACGATGGAGCCCAGGAGCCAGACGCCACCGTCGATGACGATTACTACACTGGAGGCGCCTACTACTACGTGCAGCCCGCGGACGACGACCAGGAGTAGTTTAGGAGGATCCCAGGCAGGAGGCCTGCGCCTCTTTCGATCTGTATCCCAATTTGTGCTAGCCTTCTTAAGCCAAACTTGTTTAACTTATGTTTGTACTCAGATATTGTTGCTTCCGCTGACTCGTCTATGATCGAGCACTTGTATTCGAGCCCTCGAGGCCCCTGGCTTGTATCATGATGCTTCTATGACTTATTTTTGTTCTAGAGTTGTGTTGTGATATCTTCCCGTGAGTCCCTGATCTTGATCGTACACGTTTGCGTGCATGATTAGTGTACGATTGAATTGGGGGCGTCACAAAAGGTTGGCTAATATGTTATATGTTGCTCATGCATAGCTACTTCTAATACAATAAATGCTTGACACGCTTAAGTCCACCTCATTTGTATAACTGTACGAATGTCGTTTGTTATAAATGAGGCAGACCGCATGTCAAAAGCTGGCGCTAGGTGCCTATAAGGCTGGTCACAATGGGCTGGAACATAAGCTATTAACCTACACAGTTTCCTAGACTATGTTACTACCTCCATAGTGGGTAGGAACATGTATGTAGTGTCATGCAGCGATGTATTTATTAGGATATAGACTCATTGTTTCTTGGAGTATGTGATGTTCCGGTAACTTAGCTAGTTACCACAAGCACCTCTCTCTTCATTAAATATGTGCCACATAAGCAAACTTGTATTGGAGTGTGTGATGTTACTCCTAAGTTCCTGCCCATTGTAACCAGCCTAAATAATTGGCTTCTTTCCACATGTAGAAGGATCACATTTAGCTACTTGGGTGAGAATGGCAAAGTGTAGGAGGAGGGCAACGACATTGAGCACGGTGAATGGCATAGTCAGTCACTTAGTACGATCTAGCGTGGAACGGGATGTATCGGAAATGTAAAAAGTATACAAACGTAGTCACAAAACACATGATGAAGCTAGTATGCCAAGAAAGGATTGCGGCACTTTTTGCTTCGCGTGCGAATGCAACAAGGCTTTATGTTGTCAAACTTATGAAGACAATGCAATTAGGTGTGAATTACCTTGCTCAAGCAACATATGAGTGGATCCCCCTAATGTTGTGCTCCCTCTCTTCCATAATACTTATGTCTTTGAACTACAACCATGACAAGTATTATGGAACAGAGGGAGGAGTTCTCTATGCCATTGTTTCCCATATAATCCTAATTGGTATCTTTTGATTCATAAAACAAAATAATACGTGGAACAATGTAATTCAATGACGTAAATCGTACGGGGCCACCACGCGGTTTTCGCATAATGTGGTTCAACCGATTTTACCATTTTGACATGCGGTCCAAAGCTGGCACTAACTGTGGTTCGGCGTCCAGCAACGGTGGCAGCAAATTTTGACCATGGTCGCTGACGCACCCATTCAAACCGAAAGTGTGGCAGTCATCGTCGACACGTCTAAGCCGAGGAGGAGGAGGAAGGCATGGTCGGGCCTTGAACAAGTTGGAGCCCAATTTGCAAGGGTCGCCCGAGTTAATGTAGCTGAAGGAGCTACCAGCCCATCCAAACCATTTTTCAGCTTTTTCCTCGATATAAAAAAGAAGACTATATATGTTATAAGAAAGAAGTAGAACAAAACGATTGACCGAAGCTACCAGATGTAATAAAAAAGAAGAAGAGCCAAGCCATCAGAGGGGAGGAAAGAGATCGCCGCCTCCGGCTCACTCTAAAAGGTCAATACCATTTTTGCACCTGAACTCTAGTTTCTCCCAAGTGCGGCTATTTGGCTCCCGAGCTTATCTACGCTCCCTTCATGAACAGTAAAAATCAAAAATACTAAAAAGTTGAAAAAAAAATCTGAATTTGTTTTGCATGAAAGATGATTCGGTGAATGAGGTCCGTGCCAAATTTGGATATCTGAGTAGCTCTCGGTAAAAAGACAAACTTGGGTTATGTGAAACAGTTTACTGTTTGGGCCCTTTTTTTGCTGAGATCTACGCAGATGTCCGAACGAGCTAAAATTTGGCACGGACCTCATGCACTGAAATACGTTCCATGCAAAAAAGATTTTTATATTTTTTTAGTATTTTTTTAATTTACTTTTCATCGTGTGCACATTATCCTGGGCTCAGAAATGGATATTCGAGTTTCTCCCGCACTTTCTTTATCCATCCATCATTTGTTTGGTGTCGCGTCGTGGTGAACAAACCCACTAGAATCGTTTTACTTGGGCTGGATTTTCTCTCGCCTCAGTGTAATGTAAGAACCCTAGAATACTAGATTAAATTAGATGGAATTAATTGATTGATCATTTAGGTCATTGTTAGACCTTCTCCAATCAGATTTTGGCTCCTCAAAAGACTGGTCAGTTTTCTGCAGTTTATATACGGCCCAATTCTGCATATTATTATGTTGTCATGGTCATAAGAAATCATCTTTCTTTGTTCATGGAAGTGTATCTAGACGTATCTTAATACTAGTAGATACATACGTTTGGACGACAACTAGTAGGGATCCGAGAGAATACTAAGTTTCTATGGCATCTCAACCATATGTTCCACCTCTGAAGAACGAAGCGTGCTAACTGCCTTTCTATAACTTCAGAACCTTCCTTTTCTTTGTAGCCTTATTGCCACATATGTCTATTTTCTTTGGCTCCAATCTGTGAACCCTTCGTAGCCTTATTGTCACATATACAAAAAATGTATAACTAAATCGAATTGAAACTAGCTCTTATTGAGCAATATATACACGTGGCTCTTAAGGGGCCTTAGATGTGCTTCATAAAACCTTAATCCCTCTTTTATGTACTAGTTTGATTTCAGAATGGTTTCTTTGTCATGCTTTGCTAGCAACAGAGCACATAGGGTTTCTCATATTTATGTATGCCATGAGTGATAGAAATGTCGACAACTACACCATCCATGGTTGAATTAAATGCTCAAAATAGTTAGCATGAGATGTTTGTTGAAGAAATGAAGATGTCCGGTTCACACACAACATTGACCACTTGATAACCACCTATATTGAATGTACTATTCTGCTCCCGAGCTCAAATGCACCCGCATGGACAGTAAAATCGAAAATAAATAGTTAAAAATTCAAAAAATCTGAATCTTTTTTTGATAAACTTTGACAAATTTTTTGTACGGTTGCAAAATTTCAGCGCGAAATGACATTTCGTGGATGGTGTGGCAAAAAAAAAAACCAAAATCGTCACTCCAAAATGAGTTCAAAACTAGCATTTTTTGAACATCGATTTTTTTTTTGCCACGACTTCCACGAATGTTATTTCGTGCTGAAATTTTGCAAGCGTGCAAAACATTTGTCAAAGTTTACCGTAAACAAAATTCAGATATTTTTGAATTTATTTACTATTTTTTCCGATTTTACTGTTCATGAGGGAGCATTTGAGCTCGGGAGCATATACTCCATGTCCTAACTTTTTTTTGAAAAGGAGGATTACCCGGCCTCTGCATCTGGACGATACATGCAGCCAACCTCCTATAACTAGTTTATCACATATGTTGAAGGATCCAATTTAGTTGCTAGGGGAGAACAACAAAGTGTGGGAGGAGAGCAACAATAAATAGGAAGGTAAAGGGCACGGGTGGCCACATAGAACGGTAGGGATTGGGATGCATTGGAAATCTGAGTCGGGCACATTGATGGACACAGAAACCATAGTCAAATGATGAAGGTAGCGATTATCCAGCAATCGGCGGCTCTTTTCACTTTCTGGGCGTGTACATCGCGATTCATTGTTGACACGTTAGCGCTATTCCGTGTAATCACTCTCCGGCTAGTACTCCCTCCGTCTAGGTGAGTAAGTCATCTTAGGTTGTCCACCGTGATCAAGGAGGAGGGGAAAACGAGAGACCTTAATGTTTATTTGCTATTAGTAGCATTGCATGCAATGAACTAACCACTGCATGTCGTGTTTGGTAGTCTTAAGTCATTAAAAGCATGCACACCCCTCGTCTCTTATTGGTTGATATGTGAAAAAAATAAGAAATGAGGTAGAAGTTAATGCACCGCGCCTAAGTATTTTAGGAATATTTGATTTTCATAAGATGACTTACACACCTAGACGGAGGAATTACTAGACTTCAGCATATGGGAGTCGACATGATTGTGTCTCGGTCTCAACATGCCAATGTAATCCAAAATTTTCTCCAGTGATAATTCAGTTGCACAAATCGCAAAGCACGACACGGTGCCATGGGGTGTGGTTCAACGAACCAATTTGTTACTAGTGGAACTTGAAAATAATTTATTAACATTTAATGGTCATCTCACCTCCTAATTTAGGACCCTAAAATATATAATTATTGATCCGCAGTCAATTCCTGATCCATCCATGCATTACATTGTCCTCTATGGACCTCTCATCAAGAGAATGAGAATAGTTGACTAAACTATGGGCATGATCTTCAAAACAGAAGCTACAGTTGACCTCCGACGCCCTCGGCTTGATTTCACTTATGATTAAACCATATCTTCCGGAGTTGCTTTATGCCTAGAATATTTTAGAGAAACAGTGTGGGTACTTTTGTTCTTCAGAGAAACATCGACAACCCAATCAGGCTCGTTCGGATTTGGTTTGGTCTGGCCAATCCTATTCGGCGCAGAGGTTATTGGTTAGCGGAATAGCGTGTACCCTAAATGTACACATTTTGGGCAGGCCAAACTAGTCCTTTTCGGTTATGCGTAGTTTTTTTATGTTTTCCTTTCGGTTTTTCTGCTTTTTAAATTTTTTTATTTATTACATTTTTCCTTTTTCTTTCTTCTTCTCGTTTTTCATTATTTTTTCCTTTTCCTTCTATTTTTCACTTTTCACCTTTTTCCATTTTCTCCCCTTTTTATTTTATTTTCTCATTTTGAGAACATGTTTTAAAATTCACGATTTTTATCATATCTCGGACTTTTTTTAATGAAATTTTGAACAATTTTCAAATTTACGAACATGTTTTTAATTGTGAATAGATTTTGAATTCATGAACATCTTTTTTCAATTTTGAAAATTTTATAAATAGTCTAACATTTTTTGGATCACCGATTGTTTTTTGAAAGATGGGAAAACATTATTTGGTAGATGGACATGTTTTTGAAATGGATGACATTTTTCGTACTTAATATACAATTTTTGAATCAGTGAAAATTTATTTAATCGGTGAACTTTTCGTGTGATTCAAAATTATTTTTAGATTTTGTGAACATATTTTGAAATTTCATGAACAGTTTTTCAAACTCACGGCCATTTTGCAGTACACGAACATTTTTCTGAACATCATTATCATTTTTTTGAATCAACGAACATTATTTTTGAATCCATGAACATTTTATGATTTCTTGAACATATTTCAAAATTCATTTTAAAAAATTGGAACTTATTCGAAATCCCGGATTATTTTACGGTACAAAAAACAAAAGCAGAAAAGAAAAACAAAAGAGAAAAACGAAATGAAAAAACAGGGCGCAGCCCGCCCTGTGCATGAGCCAGCCCAAAAGGGGGTGTAAGTGAAGGAGGGTGCATGCTAGCTCTATGGAACTGCATTGCGCGCCAAATAGGAGCACTCGTTTAGCCCATGGTCACATAAAAGAGAATGGGCAAGTGTTGTCTGTTGGGCTTGTGCCCGATTAGTATGGGCCGGCTCGATAAATTATTGTTAGAATACCTGCCATCGCCTCTCGCCAGAGTGGGCGCGGACCTCCTATATGCCGCTTATTGCGGCAAGAAGTCGCCGTTTCGCACAGGATGCGGTTCACGTGGGCCAGCCCATTCGCTGTCCTTTGCTGAATGAAAGAGATGCCAAAAAGAGGCGCCAGTTCTGGAATTGAACACGTGATCTCTACATGCGCACTCTATGCGCTAGCCACTGCGCCAGGCAAGTTATTTGAGAAAGAGTGGCAGCGCCAACGTAAAAAAACCAAACGGACGCAGCAAAAAATAAAACAAATTCACAAAATTCCATAAAAACTTGTGGGCAAGGGATCGAACACAAGTACTCCCGCCATGAAAGCACGTCCATAGCCACTGTATAACTGAGATTTAGTGTGTAAAATGGCAGCCCGGTATATATGAACTATAATACGTGGTAGATTATTTTTTTTTACAAAAATGCCAAACAAGATTTTTTTTAAAAAGGAAATACTTTCTGAAACGGAAACATTATTTGGGAAACTCAAACAAGTTAAAAAATGGAACAAAAACTTAAATACGAGAATTTTTTTCGAAATAATGAACTAGTTATTGTAAACACAAAACATTTATAGAAAAACAATAAGAAATTCAAAAAATGAAGACGTTTAAAAATTTAAAACTACTTCTACAAAATTCTAGGATTATTTTCATTTGCGAACTAATTTTGAAAAACATGAACCTTCAATATGTGAACAAAATTTGGAAAAAAGAATATTTTTGAAATTCGCAAACACTATTGAATTTTGAACAAAAATTAAACATGAGAAGATTTTTTTTTATATGTGAACAAATTTTGAAACCATTTTTTTTTCAATTTGTGAACAAATTTGAATAACATGAAGAATTTTTGAACTTCCTGAACAGCTTTGAATTTGTGAACAACATTTGGAACATTTTTTTGAAATTCCCATACATTTTTGAATTTGCAAACAAAATTTAAACATGTGAACATTTTTTTGTATTCGTGAACAAATTTTGGAAATGGGAACTTTTTTTAAACAAAATAATTGTTGTTTTGTGAATAAAACATTAAAAGGTGAACAGTTTCTGAAACGATGCGAACAATTTTTTAAAGCACGAACAATTTTTGAAATGAAGAACAAATTTGGAAGCTCGAACAATTTTTGAAAGCACGGACAATTTTTGAATGTTGGGAACAAATTTTGAAATGGAGAACAAATTTGGAAGCGCGAACAATTTTTGAATGTTGAGAACAAATTTTGAAATGGAGAACAAATTTGGAAGCGCGAATTTGAAATGGAGAACAATTTTGAAATGGGAAGATGTTTTGAAACTCCCAAACATAATTTGAAACTTGAGCAAAAAGAAAATAAAAAGAGAAGAAAAAGGAATTGAAAGATGAAATAAAGAAACAGAAAAACGAAGAAAGAAAAAGAAAAAACAGGAAAAACAACAAAGAAAAAGAAAACAGAAAAAACCAGTGAAAACCCGGTTCAAGAACCTTCTAGAAGGTTCCCAAAGCCGTTCAGGAACCCTCCAGAAGGTTCCCAAAATCGGACGCTGTAGCGCCAGCGCTATCTCCTATCTGGGCTGGCCCATCTTGATCGCTATTCGCTTCTCTGTGCGAAGCCTCGACAACTCGACGCAGCGAGCGTCCGTTAGGAATTTCCGGCGCCTTGGCCACTCCAGGACCGTGATTTTTTTTTTTTTGAGGTGAACCAGGGATTTTATTAATTGTTCAAAACCAAAAGAATACAAAGCGACCTATAGGGAGTGACGAAGCAAACTTAGCCGTAGCATGTGCTTCATAATTTGCCTCCCCATTCTCAAAACAAAAACTACACTTAACAAAATCATTCTTTCTGTGATTAATCGCATGTGCATAAGAAGTCAGCGTTGTCCTGTTGATGTTTGCGATTACCTCCAAACAATCTGACGCAATGATCACATATGTAAGATTGAGATCTCTTGCCAACGCGAGCGCTTCATTGCATGCATGAGCTTCAAGACTTGGTGCATCAACAAGACTGTCAAACACCACTGCCGACGCTCCGAGGTAAAGACCATCCTTGTTCCTACATACAGCTGCCACTGCACCCCTGTCGCCTCGCCGAGCAATCCCTGCATCAACATTTATCTTTGCCGCATCCTCACCTGGAGCAGTCCCTAAAGCTGGTGTCCTTGGACTGATGGCCGTAGCTATTTCTAGGTCCTCCAAATAGCGATTGATGAAGCCCATGGTTGAAAGTGGACTCTGAATTCATTGTCATGAATTGCACGCCTTCTTGCCCACCATATAGACCACCACATGGTAATGAGGACTCGAGCTATGTCCTGCTGATCCAATGACTGGAACAACCAAAAAAGCCACAACATCAGCGTCCTCACTCTTGTTTGATAGTACATGCTCCAGTACTAATTCATCACTCAACGCCCAAACGCAACGGGCCATGCGGCACTCAAAAAGGGAGTGGCGCCATATATCAACTGCCCGAGTTGGAAATGGAACAAACCGGCGAGGTCGCCGTGTTCCTCTCATGTCTCGTCGCTTCCGTCGGCAGTGACATTCGTGCAAGCCTCCAGACAAACACTCTGACCTTTGAAGGTATTTTAACTTTCCACAATTGTGTCCACAACTTCTTATCTGCAACTATATTCGAGTGACCCGCTCGGTGCTCTATCCAGTCCCCTCGCTGGTGTTTGATTGCACTAATCATTCTCCGCCGAGCGGACAGAGAACAACCCACTTTTGTCATAGTGCCATGCCCAAAAATCTGGTTGTACTCGGCTACTCGCGTGCTCAGCGGTATCTTGAGGACCACTTCAACTTCTGGGGCAATAAAGCACTCTTGGAGAGTTTGTTTGTTCCATGTTCTGGGAACTTGATCAATCAACTCAGAAACTACTTGGGGTGGGTTTTATGATCTCGCACAAATTGGTCTTAACTTGTAGTCACGAGGTAACCAATTATCATGCCAAATATTGGTCGATGTGCCCAACCCAATGCGCTTAATCAACTCCAAAGAGAGAATGCCCCCTCCCTCCAATATTGACGGCACACTTGTGACGTATGGGAGCTGACCCGCTTCAAGAATGCTACACTGAGGATAATATCGCGCCTTGAGAATCCTGGCACTTAGCGAGTCTGGGTCTTGGAGAAGCCTCCAAGCTTGTCTGGCCAATAAAGCTAGGTTAAACAGCTCGGTATCACAGAAACCCAAACCTCCCATATGCTTAGGTTTACACATAGTCTTCCATGAGACCCATGCTGGTTTGCTTTGCCCTTGCTTGCTTCCCCACCAAAATTTCCGCAGCAAACCAGTTATGTGCTCACATAAGCCTCTAGGCAGCTTAAAGCATGCCATAGAATATGTTGGTATAGACTGTGCTACAGACTTAATCAAGACCTGTTTACCTCTGGAAGAAAGACACTTTTCCATCCATCCCTGTATATGTTTCCAGATTCTATCTTTTAGATACCAGAAGCATCCTTCCTTAGATTTTCCCAACATCAGTCGGGAGGCCCAAATACTTCTCCGAAAGCGATTCATTCTGAACATTTAGAACATTATTGATCTCTGTTCTCAGCCCCTCTGCGACATGCTTGCTAAAATATGTTGATGATTTGTCTGTGTTAATTCGTTGACCAGAAGCATCACAATATGTTTTCAGAATTTCCCGCACCTGAACTGCACTTGCACTGTTGGCTTCAAAGAAAAGCAAACTATCATCTACAAATAAAAGGTGGTTCACTGATGGTGTTGATTCAGTTGCAGAAATACCCCTCACTCCACCTTGGGCCTTCAACAAACAAGATAACCCCTCTGCCGCCAAAAGGAATAAGTATGGGGAGATAGGATCTCCCTGTCTCAGCCCACGTGACGGCCTGAAATCATCCAAGCTACCCCCATTAAAAAGTATCGAAAAGGAAACTGAAGATACACACCTCATGACGGTTTCTGTGAAACGAGGACTGATTCCAAGCTTGAGCATGACCTCCTTCAAATACGACCATTCCAACCTGTTATAAGCCTTCATCATATCTAGTTTAAGCGCGCAGAAACGGTTGCCCTTCACTCTCCTTGTTTTCATATAATGCAAACACTCATAAGCTGCAACAAAATTATCTGTGATGAGACGTCCTGGGACAAACGCCGACTACTCTTCGGAGATTACCTCCGGAAGGATGGTCTTCAACCTGTTTGCTAAAACCTTGGATGCAATCCCTAAGAATGCGGCCCCACAGGACTGTGATGGTCTTCCACCTGTCTGCTCCAGGACCGTGATGAGTGGGTGTGTACCGTCAATCCCTAAGAATGTGGCCCCGCAGGCCGCTGCCCTCAACCTTGAGGCAGCACCGGCAACCGCTGTCTATATAGCGCGACTGCAACCGTCTGGGGCTCATGTTGGATGTGCTACAGCCTACATGCTACTGCTCTGCACCTCTACATGCAGCAGGCTCCCTGGCTTGGTGTTCTTGTTTTCTCGATTTATCTTATGCTTTCTTTGGATGTGTTTGTGTTATTGCCCTACCAGACTATTTTCTTTAGTTGCACTTGAACTCGTTGTATGGACACAGTTTTGGCTTCATTTATAAAGCGGGGCGAAAACCTATTTTCGAGAATACCAATTTTTTGTAACGGCCAATACATTTACAAATTGCAATCGATGAAAGAAGCTTACAGTAGTGCCCATGGCTGCCTTTTCATACCACTGCCAGTACAGCCCCGTACCGTGAAGTCCATTTAGATACAGGTTTCAAGTGGTCCGCTGGTTCCATATTTGCATATCAATGGAAAAGTTTTTGCAAATGAACCTATTAGGTGTGTGTGTTAATTTGGTTCGCCATATTATTTTTTTCAGGTCTCACAGAATTATTAGGCCCAACTAAAAGATGAGCAACTATGTTCTCTTAACTTTGCATAAATTAGGCACCATATTTTCTTCATGGAAGCCTTCACGGCTGCTCCTTGGGCCATTTGAAGCTCTTTATGATCTTCGGGAATGTAATTCTTGGCCATTCCTCCTCTTAAAAGAGGACATTTTCTGTATGGCAGATGAGCTCAAGGCTGCCCCTTTATCTTGGCTTGATGGCCTGGGCTAAGCCCTCCCCTGTATATAGCTCTTACATATTTATGAAGTGGATTTGCATATGGTTGATGTTTTTATCAGTTTTACCTGGTTATGTTGTAGTCTGGTAGAACTCCCTGTTGTACCTATGCCATAATTGGGGGTGCGAACTTGCCATGGTAAGGAATATTTTTTCCTTTTATTAAGGGGCTGCTACGATACTATCCCAAGCCACACATATTTTAAAGAAGGAAACAATCCAATGACGCAGATGAATCGTCGTACAATGATCGTATGCAATGTACCGTATGGATAGCATATCATGTATGCAACTGAGATGGCCATGCCCACAACAACTATTTCTTTGTATGTTCCTAAGCTATACTCTGTTCCTAATGTGCATCTGCTATGAGCTTGAAAGAGATTCAGACAAGGATATGTGCAGCTGATCTTGTCCAATGTGCTTCATGCATGCACAAAATTCTACATTTTCCTGTGTGTTTTAGAACATTTTGCCCAGCTGAAGAAGCACGCACATGCAAGTAGGAAGCAGAACATAAATGGTGCCTGTGCCTTACACCATTTTGACTGGAAAAACATATCCCAGTCTCACTCGAGAAAAAAAAATGCTTGCTTGTGCATGTCCCAACCGGCAAAAAACTTTGTCAAACACAAAAATAAAAATCAGCAACAATATAGGGAGAGAATGTAGCCGCAATAGAAGCGGAATAGGGTCCAGTAACTTCCCAAATTAGATGCCAGAAGAGTTGTGTAACAACTTCTACAGCTCAAGTTGCTCATCAGTTAGCTAAGCTCTCTCATAACATGTTTAATCAGAGAGTTTACAGCCACACTAGATACAATAGATAGATAAGGAAACTGGTGCAGGATCGAGAGCTATGGCTGTATCTCCGACCTGCGGATCAGGTGGACTTTCATCGTGATCCAACCTGTGCTATTGTCTACCAGCTCGAAGAGGCAGATGTCTCCCTCCTCCAACCGGACTTGCGAGAGGAATTTCCTCCAGGCTCCACGGATCCACCTCTCTCCCTTTGTTGAGATGTCCAACTTGCCAGTCCACTCCCTTTCGTCGCCTTCCAGCAGGAGGAGACATTTTTGCTTGGCCGGGAGGCATTTCAAAGCGTACTCCATGCAGAAGTTCTGTCCAAGAGTGCAAAAGAGTGTCAGCTGAGGATCACAATCTCAGATCAATGATTAATTCAAGGTTCACATTACTTCTATAATTGTTGCGTACGCCAAGTTTTTTTTTTTTGTCAGAAATGGATTATGTGTTAGTTATACATTGCTATGGCAGAAGCAGTGGGTATCAAGATTTCTGTTATGGAATCAGCAACGAACTAGAGAACTATAAAATTACATGTTGCCTCTGAACTCACCAGAGACTGTATATCGCGTACTGCTCTGAAAGTAACACTGGATTTGGTCATCACTTTCACAAACAGAGGAAATTCAGAACAAATTGCCTGGACTTTCTCTTCAACTTTCTCTCTTGCTTGGCCCTTTAGAACTTTCCATTGGGCTAAAATGTAGCGACGACGCGGTGAAGATCCCATCAAAATGTTGGACCTAGGACGTTCTGAAGCAATTTCATTCAGCTCGGGAGCTCCATATTCTGGAAAATATCCCATACTTTCTTTTGGTGAGCACACAATAACCACAAATCATATGAAATTATGGCAAATAAAAAGTTGCACATGTAACTACAATATTATGACCTGATTTAACGCAAGGGGAGGATACTGAAGCCATCTTCTTAGACGTCACATGACATCTTGAAAGCCGCCTTGATTTTCTCGTGCGTTGCACCACGATGTCATCATCATGAGAACTGCTCAACTCAATGACATCTTCGGCAGAGGAACAATTTCCCAGGAAAAAAGATGACGATGTTTTCTCAAGGATGAAAACTTCAATGTGAGGTTTCCCCTTTTTGAAAACTATGAGGTTGTTCTCTTGTATGCGTAGTTTAGACACAAATTCACCCCACCCAGATTCTAGTACTATCTGGTCAGTATCATGCTTCCTTGCTCAAACACCGTGTATTTTATCCTCGTGGTCTTTGAGTGTAATGTCAGGTTCGAAATGGTCAACAAGTCTCAACGGGATGTACTGCATAAGCAGAAAAATGGCAAATTTAAGAAGATGGAGAGGTCCTACAACAGGCAACAAATTATGTGGAAAAGATGCAACTTACAATACAACTGTCCTTCAATATGACATTTCTTTTGGCCATGGTTGCCACATGCATGCAGAGGAATTTCAGACCTCATTCTATGAGCTAGTTCAAGTACTTTCTCCTCCTGTGCTTTTGTTAGACAACACCCACTTGACAACGTATAGCGAACGACGGTTGAGGTGTCAACATGTCCAGGGGGATCATGCACCACTTGTTCTGCGCATAAAGTATGTTTTTTACATTGATCAGATAAGCATTGCAAAAGGCATTTGACTTTAAGATGCTGATTCACTTTACTTTTTATTGGCATATGATGATCACAAGAAGCGGGGGGAGGAGGAACGGCTCCGAAGATCTTGGGAGGTGGTTCAGAGAATGAAGAAGGATTTTCATGGCCAGATATATTGGATATATTAACTCTGAAGGTGGAGTTCCCACGATACACAAACACAATCGAGTAACCTTCTTGAATTTCATTTGCATCTACAAACTCCTGCCATCCAGATGTTTCTCCAAATGTAAAGAGAAACATCTTATAGAACATCATAATCTTAACATCGTACGCCCGGCCATCAGGAGCATCAAGCTTGACATGCTCTATATCACGGATCATATTCCTAAGATGGCTCCCAACCTCTGGCGGTATGGACTGTCCAAGGACAAGGAAGATTCATTTTGGTTAGAGATATAGGATTTGTAGCATGCAACAATTCATAATGATTTGTAAAAGTAGTAGTATCAATTTTGTTTGCACCACTTCTGTATGCTTAATAACTGAAATAGGAGTGACGAATATACCGTGCATCTTTAATAATATATACTCCCTCCGTCCCAAAATAAGTGACTCAAAAATGACTCAACTTTGTACTAACTTTAGTACAAAATTGAGTCAGTTTGAGTCACTTATTTTGGGACGGAGGGAGTAGTTTTTATTCTTGCTAGGTAAGATGTTTAATATCATCCATCGATAAGGTATTGTGAATCAACCAAGACCTATCTATTTAGCTCTGCATCGCACTTCGTGAGTTTGCTGATCCATGATGCCATCGCTCCCAACCTATATTTTCGCTTAAACAAGTGCCATATATTATTACCAATTCATCTGGATAAGGTAAAATGAGTAATCTCTAGCTTAAATGAACTTACTAAATGTCCATCATGTGGTACTCCATTATGGACTATTAATAACTTAACTTAAAAAATGCATATTGTTCACACCTTGGCCATTTGGTACTTGTAGGATGAACGATACTGTAGCTAAGACCAGAGCCAAACGTTTCTTTCCAGTCAAAAATTTCATCACCCCTGTGAGAACCCGGAATTAACTTCCAGACCCTCCTGTGTATATTTGTCAACCCCAGGATCATTATTGACAACACAGCGAAATGATATCATCGCACAATGCGTAAAAGGTATTACAAGTTTAAATATATCTTGCCACAAGGCATACATAGAGAAATGTCTCATGACATTTATTACAATCAGAAAGCAGCGAAAAGTACAATGCGTAGCGACTCCATCTCAGCCACAGGCAGTCGATGTAGTCCACGTGACCTCACTCCTACGGATCGCCATAGTTGTCATAGTCATCACCTTCGTCTTCATGAAACTCTGTTGTTCAACAAAAGTATTGCCATGAGTACATTACGTACTCAACATGCCTCCCACGGGGAAGGACCTAATAGCTACATGTGGCTTCAAAGGAAGGTTGTATGGCTCATTTGCATAAAGCTAATTTTGTTTGACAAATAAAGTAGTTGAATATAGCAGTTTTAGATGAAAACATGTTTTATCTCCAGAATAATATCTTTCTTCAAGTGAGGATCCTCGATCAACTCACGTCCTTCATAGGTTTCAAGAATAGGGGCAAAGAGGAAATAAGCAAGACAGGTCCCGTACGTCAAGAAAGATTCATGTATTGTCCATGACCGTGGACACGGCTATTCGAATAGTTTTACACTCTGCAGAGGTTGTACATTTTACCCACACGACACAATCCCGACTTGTTGCCACCAGTGGCCGCTGGCGTAGTACACCATTTGGTATACCGACAGGGAGATTGTGACGAGGTCTTTCATTAGACCAAACTTACTGTGCCAAGCCCACTAGGTTTCAACACGGAAGTAACCACAGTTCACAGTCCGGGCCCCCTATTTGTGCCGAGGATACTCCTCGCAAGGCAGCTATCCCATCTACGGTACGGCGATGACGACAATAAGAGTGAACTAACTAATTAACCAAGCCAGTGCCCATATAGCATGTGGCTGTACTGTTATCACAATCTTCAAATCCAAGACTTATTAGGCCTCATGCGGCACGGACGACTGATTGCCCCCTTCAACACGTGAAGGGCGGCTAATCGCTCCTTCAGTGCTTGATTCAGCTGTTGCCCGCACCAGTATTTAGATGGTAAGTTTCACCCAGAGTAGAAGAGAGTAGAGGAGATCAACAAGGGCCAACTGGCCTAGCTCAGCGATACGTTTCAATTGTCAATGACTCAGAGGTCATTCAACAAAGCACCTATAGGATAACCATGGCTAAGCATTTCTACTCTACCGGAATACTGTAATTCTACTCAGGTGTCAAATGAATAGGCGACAAGCGGATCAAGGTAATGTGTCAATCAACACGCAAGCTATGAGAATTAAAAATAGCATGCATATAGTAACCATAAAACACAATGCAATTTTGTAAACCATAGGATAAGTATGATCAAGAAGGAGGCATGCCTTCGTTGTTGAGTCCTTCTTCGGTAACCTGTTTCTGTCCATGTCCAACACCGTCATCACTCCCTACTCGTCGTAATGATAGCAAAAGACAAACAAATAAATATCAAAGCAATAACAAATCCAAATAACATCCAAAACAATTTAAGAGTGGGTGGATAGCAAGATATTGATCAAGATGGAGACTCTGAAATGAGGTAGCACGATTGGATGTAAGAGAGAGGATTCATTGAAGTGACATGGTTGAGGTTGACACAACTAAGAAATACTTGGCGATCAAGACTAACGTTCCAATACGAATATGCAATTACACACTAGTAGTGCCCACTACACATCTCGACAAACTATATAGGAAACTACTATCTAACAAGCACAATGGCATCAACACACATGAAAAGGAACCATCCTATGCATTTAACCACACAATTTACAACATGACATGATGAAGGTAATAGTTAATCACAAATAGATATTTAGATAGAATCTAAATATTTATAATGGTCAATAGTAGTCAAACATATACATCAACTATATAATAATTCAAAAGGCAATAGTTCCGTAAGACAAACGAACAAACATTACAAACCATACTAGTTAAGCAATCAAAAATCACTCAACAACATGAATGGAATTGACCTAGGTCTAACCCTATAACATTATTAATATAAAATAGGATCAACTCTATTATAACAAACCAAGTCATTTGTCAAACAATTAACAAGAAACTATACAAGACATGGAACAAAAGAGTGTCCTAGTTTAAGTGTCTTCTCATGGTCACTCATATGTTTAATGCTTGTGTTATTAGATAAGACCTTTCACGATTCTATACTCACATGCCTTGTATGATGTGTCTGGTTATTTAATTTTCCAATTAGTTTTGTGATAGCATTGGTTTGTCTTTTGTCATAGAAATGCTTGCTAATAGTTTTTATGATTGGTGTTTAGTCTTTGCCTATTGTTACCAAATGTCCATCATGTGGTACTCCATTATGGACTATTAATAAAAAAATGCATATTGTTCACACCTTGGCC
>NC_057803.1:720047803-720049303 GCF_018294505.1 Triticum aestivum | reverse complement strand
GCACACACACACACAGCACAATGTAGCTAAGATATAAAATTGCTCAAGTATCCAATAGTTTTTTTTAAAGGAATAAAAAGGCTAAAAGTATATTCCATGGGTACTAAAAAAATCTCTTTTCTGCTGCTACATGCAAGTCGCAATTCACAATACCATGACCATATCGTTTACATTAGTTTTCTAGCTATTACTTGAAAATACTGATATGCTACATGACCCCATTGGTTGGGGATTCTCGAAGAAGCATCAAGCATTATTTGGGCGAGACACAACAAACAACTGTCAGGTCACCTTGTTTTCTTCACTCTTTTAATCGGCGGAGGTTACATCAATCAGTACCGCAGGATCAGTTTTCACCCGGAAAACATAGCAAAGTGACCAATCTATTCAAAAGTTCAACCAAGCGAATAAGTCATCTTATCAACCTCATGCATAAACAACACAATGTAACATTATGCACAGGGTTGGACAACGTATAGAATCGGCACTTTTTTTTCCAGTAAGCATCGTCAGCTGTGATCTGGAGCAATCTCATGAATTTAGTAAAGGTTTAAATCACGCTTTAGAGGATAGTTCTACATGGATTCCATTCAGTGGCACCCTGTTCAAACCCTATTCAGTACTTTTGTATTTGGTGCGTCTATTTATTTTTCCCTAGATTATCGCTTGCCTGAAATCTGTCCGGGAACCAATAATAACCTAACCGAAACAATTATATCGTGGATCTGCGCACACGGCAACAATGGAGTTACGAAACGAAACCAATCGCACATTCTTTTCAAGCTTTGAGCACCTCAAAACCTCAAATTGGAAGGAATCTATGAAATGGAAGGGAAGGGAAGGGGATAAATGAGCGGCCCGGGAGTAACTGAACGGGATAAATGGAGCTCTCACCGCTTGGTCGCGGAAGCCCTCTGAGGCGACGATGACGAACTGCTTCCCGTCGCCGCCGGCGCAGTCCTCGCAGTCGCCGTCGCGGTCGCCGCCGCTCCAGCCTGCCACTCATAGATATCAGCGGTAAGACGAAATCGAGAGAAGACTTAGAAGAGAGACGTTTCTAGACTCCCCAGCAGTACTAATCGAGCACGATCTGCTAGGTGGCTACCTGCTGGTGCTGGGTTAACACCGGCCATCGATCGCCGCCGCCGGCGAGGTCGGTGTGGAGGGTGGAGAGACCTAGCTGGCTGGAGTGGAGTGTGAGTGTGAACGGGGGAGGCCGAGCGTCGACCCTCCTGTGTGTGGCGTGTTGACTGTGAATGTGAACCCGATCCAAGTCCAACCCAACGCGGTTGCTCTTCTTCTGGCGTTTTGGTCGAGACGTGGGGTAGTAACTCTCTCATCAATACTAGTACTTCTTCCTTTTCTTTCTCAAAGAAAAATTACTACTCAACAGCATCAGAATGTGTGATTTTATCGAAAACCATAATCATTTTGGGTCTGCCCCCTTTGATTTTGGGTAAACTTATAATCATAGATTTGACTAGTAGGGCATCCTCCTCG
>NC_057803.1:720047131-720047793 GCF_018294505.1 Triticum aestivum | reverse complement strand
GGTGTTGTGGCGGTTGCGATGGCTTAGCCCGGCACGGGTTGGCGGGGCTACACGGGCCCGGTCTTGCGGTACGATGCGGCGCGGCGGCTGGTACGATGGTGGCGGCAGCACGCAGGGGGCGGAGGGCGTCGGCGCATGGCCGTGTGTGGGCTGCTTGTCGGTGCTGGCGTGACTGGCAGCTTGCACCTGTGCTAGCCATGGCAGCCTGATTTGGATCAGCCAGATCCAGCGCCCAGCATTGCAGTTGGCCCAGGGCTTGTCACCGGCTGCGGTGGTTGCCCTTGGCATGGGCATTGCTCAGCTCCAGGTTTGTTTGTGGTATGATGGCAGCTACGTGGGTGCACCGGTTATCAGCACAGTGGCGGCAGCTTTGGCAGTGGCGGGGTCCGAGTGGTGGTTGCTCGTCCCTTCTCCTGGGTCTGTGCCAAAGACATGGGTTTTCACGCGGAGAAGGCCAGGTCCTGGGGCTCGTTCTCGGGCGGACCAGAATGACGCCCAAGACTAGTCGGAGCTCTCGCTCCGGGTAGACAATGGTGGGCGTGGTCTAGGGTTTGCTTGCTGGTGGTGGTCGGATTTGCGTTGTGTCTGTGTGTGGATAGTCGTTGTTGGCAATGGAGATGGTGTCATGTGAGATGAGCTGGCAGGTGCTTGGGGTTGGTTTG
>NC_057803.1:720038635-720046898 GCF_018294505.1 Triticum aestivum | reverse complement strand
CACCGAGAATTGGCTGGGGGGCGCAGGTTTGGGTGCCTCCTATGGTAGAGGCGCCTACCCGGACTCCAGCACTGATGCCGGGCTAGGAGTAGATGGAGTGCCATCAATCTTCCTACCGTGGTTGTGAGGTCCCCTAATGGCAGGCCGCATGGTTGCTCTTTGGCGGGCGTCATTTTCGATGGTGGTGGCTCCTCTCCCAGGTTGTGTGGACAACATGAGGGGTGGAGACGGGTAGCTCGGACGTGCCCTTTTTTTGGTGGGGCGGTGTCCTGATCCGGATCTGAGGTTCTGACTGTGCCTTGCTCCTCCTGGCGGCCTCGTGGGGGCACGGGAGAGTTGCCGAGCGAAAGCTCCGTGGCAAGGCGCCGACGGCAGTGACACCTGACAGTGTCACACTCTTCTTGAAGATGTCGTTGTGGTTCTTCTTTTTGTGTCCGGGATCCGGGTGAAGACCTTTGTCCGTGTGGACTCAGTAGTGGCGACTCTCTTTGCCGTTCTCTCTCTTGGGGTGTTGTCGTGGAGTTTAGGTGTGCTACGTCACATCGTGGGGGTGTTTAGTGCTTCCGGTGCTTGTAGCTGGTAGCGTTGTCGCGTGCATTATTCTGCATTTGTCAGATATCTCAGGATTGGTTTTGTAAGAGGGCTACCTCACCATCTTGTATCGTTCGGCCGTGTATTTCTTTGGTTGTTGCTTTATATAAAGCGGGGCAAAAACCTGTTTCGAGATAGATTTGACTAGTTTTTATACTTTACACTCCCTCCGATCCATATTATACCTTGTTGATTTAGTACGTAATTTTATACTACATCAGTGACAAATAATATCGATAGGAGGGCGTAGCTCATTTAGCAATGAATACTTGACCCTTGGGCTGACTTATGAACTTGCATCTGGCATTTATCGGTTTTGCACCGGTGTTATGCCATGGGAAAAAAGTTAACATAATGCTCTCTCTACCCAAAATATTAGTAAAACAAATTCAGGTGTTTCTCGAAAGTGTTAGGCGCAATTTGCCTCCCTAGAGGATTTTCGTGGGCCTCTTCCAGGTTGCCCTTTTGAAGTGATTGCTGGTTGTTTTAGGGTATTTTCCCCCTTTGTTATCACATGACCGGTCCTGATTGGGACGAGCGCTGGATGGTGGCGTTGTCTGGCGTCGTGGTGGCTTGCAGCTAGACCGGGCAAGATAGATGCAGCAGTACAACACTGAAGATGGATTGATGGCAGGTGGCTGCGGCGGCTTCATACCCGGCAGGTGTCCTGGTTGATGAGTGCGCCGGACTGGTGGGTGCCCCATACCCAGCAGGCGTCCTGGTTGGGACCTCAGGTGTTAGATGTTAGGTTTGATCATGAGGTATGTTTGGTATTAGGCCGAAACTATCAGCATCCCTTCATCAACTGGATAGGAGTAGCGACAGTTGTTGCCTAGACGGTGGCTTTAGTCCTACTGGTGTATGACTTTGTAAGGTTTTGTGTGAATAATTAATAAGGTGGTTGCATGCATCGTCCAGATGCAGAGGCCGGGGGTCCTCCTCCATTTCTAAAAAACACATGACTGGTCCTGAAATTTGAGGGTCCGGGGAGAAACGGCAACATAAGGACTCTAATATGAACATCAAAATAATAATTTTAATCTTTGAAAAGTTCTCCAGGCATAAACTTTGTGGAAGTTTTAGGGTTTTTTTTTGCGTACAAAGTTGTACAAAAGTTGAGATACTTATTTCGGATGCGGAGTACAAAATATTTTTTTTCTTGTACAAAATATACAATAGGAATCACTTCCTATAAGAAAATTGTTTGGACACTACCCTCCATTGATCCATAAATCCATCTGCATCCATTTAGGACACTATCCTCTTCCTTTCTTACTTTATTATGGTCCTCATTAATCCAATCAAATTAAGCACCAACTATGTAGTACATTAAGTTTTTTTCCAGGTAATAGTAAGATTAATCATATAGGGTATTGGACTATGTTTTCACATCTGGTTGATGACTTCTTCACATTGCATTTGTTAGAAGGGAGAGAGGGATTTGGTGGAATTGTTCGTTGTATTGCTTGAGCCTCATGGACATATATATAGGAGTACTGATCAATTTGGAGTACAAGACAAGCCAGAACAAATCCTAGTCTGTCTCGTCTTTCCTAATAATCAATATACTCAACATCCCCCCGCAGTCACAACAGTAGCGACACTGACGGTGAGAATGAAGAAGAATCCAAAGGTAAGCCGACGGACACCCCCCATAGTCGTAACGGTCGATGCATCGCGGAAGTCATGGCTGGTGTGGAAACCGACGAGGTTGCTCAAGCAAGGCTGTAGCCCTTTGTGCAATTTGTCGATGTAGCCGAGAGCGTAGGATGGTGTAGCCGTGGTCGAGGTATCCATGCGAAGAATGTCGTGGTCGATGTCGAGTCCGGGTATAGCCGGTGTCGAGGAAGTCGCCTTGGAGCCGTGGGCGCAAGGAGGCATCAAGTCATTCATGGGCGCAGTGGTGTCGAAGTAGTGGTGCGCCGGGAAGAAGACGTTGTTGACGACGCGTTGCGCCGGGTTTGCCAAGCCTGGGGACACATCATAGTTGGAGGCATGCATCGGTGTTGGCAGCATCGGGCATGCATAGACAGACGAAGAAGAAGTTGACTAAGCGCCGCACCAGGCTTGGTAGGCCCGGGGACAAGTCGTGGACGAAGGCACACATCAGTGTGGCCAGCACCGGGCATGCATAGACTGGGACCTGCATGAGATGTACGTCATGTCGGAGAAGTCGGAGAGGCCAACAGAGAAGGATTCGATGATGGTTGTGGTGCCAATCGGAGGCGGGCCGATGTTGCTCATGGTTGTTGAAGTAGACGAAGTGGTCGGGGTAGATGACGGCGACGCTGGCGGTGGGCTGGTGCTGCATGAAGACGAAGGAGGTGGGCGGGCAACGGCGGCGGCTACAAGGGTAGCGGCGGCAGCGGCGGCTAGGTTAGGAGCGCGACGGCAATGCTCGAAGTAGGCGAGGAACCCAATAGCATGATGAAGACCGGCGCGGATGCTGGCGTTCCCGCACCAAGGGAGAGCAGCGCATACCACAGTAGGTCGACACACGGTGACGGTAGAGTGGACCGCGGGTCGCGGCGCTAGGGCCCGAAGGGCGACGTAGTGGCAGTGGGCAGGTCGGGGTGACGACGTGGACCACGGGCCGCGGCACTACGGCCCGAAGAGGCGGCGCAACAACGGAACCCGGGTTGGTGCAGCCGCGGGAACGACTCAGGACGGCGGCGTGGACCACGTGCCACGCTCGCTACATCCCAACAGGGCGACGCAGCGACGGCGCAAGGGTCGGTGCAGCCACGAGGACGACCTGGAGCGGGCGGGCTGGGGTCGCGGTGGATCGGGGGCCACGGCACTATGGCTCGAAGGGGCGACGCGGCGGTGACGCGGGTCGGTGCAGCCGGGCGAAGAACCACAGGGCGGCGGCGTTGCGGTCCGACGGTCGATGCAGCGGCAACCCGTTGCTCGATAGGTGGAGAGGCGCGCTTGTACTTGGGACGTTCTTCACGGGACCTACGAAGGCGCGCAACCGACGGCCCAGGTCGGTCGGGCGGCGTAGAAGGGGGACCGCGGCGGCGAGTGGATGATCAAGCCGATCGCGCACAAGGTCGGGGACGCCGCTCGGTGGAGGCGGGGTGGCCGCGGAGTCCGAGATGAAGCCAGCGACGAACAACATGGGATGACGTGCGGACGAGCGCGTCAGCATCGGCACCCGGGCTGCCAAAGCAGCGCCGTGCCCGGGCAGCGAGGCCCGAGCGACCAACAGAGTAGCGGCCCCCGAGCTCGAGGCAGCCGACGAGCCTGCACAGCCGGCCCGACACAGCTGGGGACGATACCAGCGAGGCACACCGTAGGGCTGCTGTGCATACGCGGTGGAGGCGTGTGCTGATGGACGGCTTGGATCGACGGGCGAGCCGGTGCGCAAACGACGGCTGTGATGGGCCGCCGCATCACGCGAGGCCGCCGGGTCAGGGTGATGCAGGTGTCCCGGTTAGTGTAGGGCGGCGACGGCCGGCGCAGGGCGACGGCGGGCCGACGCGCGGCCAGCGGATGGCCCTGACGGGCCGACTCGCAGCGCGTAGCCGCCGGGTCGGAGGATAGGCCAGCCGGTCACGCCGGTGTTGGAGTAGAGGCGCGCGACGGGGGTCGACGATGGTGATGGGCGACGCAAAAACGATCAAGTATAAATCGGAAAACCAAAAAAAAAACGCCTATCAAAACGACAGGCGAGAGAGCGAAAAAACGTGGAGCAAGGTCTCAGGAATAAGACTCTTTAGGGCAGCCGATCAACACGACCGGCAGACGAACCCTAGGTACGGGCGGCGCAGCCCCCAGCTGCTGTCATGGAGGTCTGACCGCCCCGGGGCAGTGCGCGGGTGCGGAAGTGGCGGGCAACGGCCAGGATTGGATCGGTTAGGCTAATACCATGTTAGAAGGGAGAGAGGAATTTGGTGAAATTGTTCGTTGTATTGGTTGAGCCTCGTGGGCATATATATAGGAGTACATGGCCAACTTGAATTACAAAACAAGTTAGAACAAATTTTAATCTATCTTATCTTTCCTAATAATCTATATACTCAACAACGTGAACACAAAATCATATCTTTCATTAGAAAATTTAGTTCAGTTGCCTAAAAATTATTAAATTCAGCCGAGAGGCGGAAAGCAAAAATCTATGAAACTTTGCTTGTCTTAAGAGTTTTATATGGTGGTGTGTATATACCTGGATGCAGGCATGCAGCACATGAAGTACTCGATCGTCCCCCTACGGCCATGCCTACTGAGCCATCCAATGATCCACATGCTTTCTAGCCAGGCTTTTGAGGACTTAATGTGATGCACAAGGAGCAACGGTGACCACCGGCTTCTCGGCCGAGGTAATTGATGAGCGTGAGGAGGTCGTCGAAGACCTGCACCGCGGTGTACTTTTCCTGCCCGCTGGAGGGTGTGTTCGAGTCGCTGTCGCGATAGCGTGATACTACCTGACTGCAGCCACAGGGCGCTTCTTTTTTTTTTAAGGTCACCGAGGGAAGAGGTTTCCTATCTGAATATATTGCTCAAAAAAGCTGCCAAAGCCAAGAGTTATCCCTTAAGCTTTGGCTGATCTATTTTATAAGGAAAACCGGATCAAAACCTAAACTAGCGCACACATCTAGCGCCATAGATGTGTATCTCCAGGAGCGCAGCCGCAGCCGATGGAAATTCTCCAGGAGATGGGCAATCAATCGTCGCAGTGACAGCCTCACAGGCGGAGATCTCGGTGTCGTTTAAGTTGTGCGTTGGGCCTAGATCGTGGAATCAACAATAACCGTCGTACATGATGTTTGTGCACTTTTGGCCAGGCCTAGTACAGAAGACACCGCACATCCGGAAAACCGTGAACAATCTATTTATGGAGAAGGAGGGCCATGTGTTTCTCATGCATAGCTACTACTAGTACAATTTACACACTAAAGTCCCTCACGTGTTTGTGTTTAAGTTCACCGAACCTATCTTGATGCAGGTAAAAGTCTTGAAGATCAAGGTCCACATATATACAAATAAAAGAGTTAACCAAACTCGACTGAAACGAACCCTTGTCGTGCAATATGTATACACGCGATTCCAACAGGATAATAGACACACTTCATCTAAGCACTATCCACTTATATAATAGCTTGAGTTTAGTATAGGGCTTGCTAGCTGCATTCCGCTTAGGGCTGCTCATATTTATATATGTCGTGATTGGAACAGATGTCGAGAACTACCTCACTCGTGGTAGAATTAAAATGTCGAGACAAATGGCATGTGATATTTTGGTAAAGAAATGATGGTATATGGGCCACACACAACTTTATCACTTGTTGACCTCCTATAAATAACCAGTTTCATCCCCACGCAGCAGAATCATATTTAGTTGCTAGGGGGGAATGGCAAATTGTAGAAGGAAAGCAACGACGCTGAGCAGGGTGAATGGCAGAGACTCGCGCAAAGCGCGATCTAGTGTGGAATGGGATGTATCAGAAAATTTAAGTCAAGGATGAGTACGAACACAAAGTTCAGAATGGAATGATGTGGCTAGCAAGCAGTAGAGAAGTTGTGGCTCTTTTTGCTTTATAGGCTTAAAACACCAAGGCACTTTGTTGATAAGGCGGTCCGATTCTGCCAATAGATCATTCAGATTCAGATTTCATCACAGAAGTGACACGTGGTTAGGTCCCCCATGTAGTAGTTTTTTAATTGCAATCATGTAAAGTTTTTTAAGCCATTGTGCACATGTAATCCTTGGTGGTCTCCTTTGATTTAGGAAATCTATATGGATATTGGGCGACGAATTACCTCTCGTGTCAATTGCCTCGCATCAGTGTGCCATACCCTCCATCGATCCTCTGTTTGTTGGCCCCATGCAAGTCTTAACTCGTCGACGACCTGTCTTAGCCACATGTTTCATCACGTACCTCATTCTCATTTCTGTCGAGTGTTAATCCATTCCCCCATCACCTACCTCTTGCTCCTTCCCTACCCTCATGGATGAGCTCCTCCTCTCACATCTCTCCTCAAGCATGAACCTTCCTCGTCCCCTACCTCCTCCAGAGTAGAGATGTTGACGCAGGGGGCGGTGGCCACCGCACCGCGCTGCACTGCTGCTACACCGGCAGCTCGGCGCTGCAAGGTGGCCATGCTCCATGTGTCAGTGCTACAATGGCCTAGTACGGGTGTTGCAAAGGGGTACCATGGGCGCTTGGAAGGTGGTGCATGGGTGTTGTGACCGACACGTGATGTTGCTGCGACGGGGCGTGCACGAGTTGCAGCAGACGAGGTTGGGAACCATGACAAGCGGGTGGTGGAGCTGCAACTAACATTAAACCTGTTGCTACCAGAACGGCGAGCAGATGATGCTTCAATGACAAGCCAGCTATTCCTCATGCGAACGCGCAACATGGAGTAGGTGGGGTGGTGCAGTGAGCGGAGTGTGAATGGCGAACATGTTGCGACTAGAGCGGCGAGCGGAGCTCGAACGGACAGGGCCTGCTACGACTAGGACACATGTAGAGCCAACAAAGGCATGGGAGAAGGAGGACTGGTTGGAGTCATGCATGCGTGAAGTTGTATCCAACAACCACGAGGGTGGCAATCGGAGGCCTGGTGCGGCGAAAGATCAAAATGGGCCATGTAATTCATCAACGTGAATCACAGAATCCCACCCGGTTGATCCCGAGTGTGGTTCAACCCAGTTTAATAACTTTACCGTTTGGGGGGCGAGTGTAGGTGGTGACGGTCCTGCATCCAGTAATGGTTGTGGCTGCAGGAATGGTCGCCAGCGCAGTGCTTTGAACCAGAAGTGGCAGCCATTGTCGTCTACGTGTTTGAGGCGAAGGGATGCGAGAGAAGGCAAGGTCATGGTTGGGTCTTGAGCAAGTTGGAGACAAAGCAACAACTAGGCCGCCCAAACCATTTTCCCAGTCAATAAAAAAGTCCCCTAAAAAATCAGGTAAAAACTTCCAAGAAATAAGTATAGCGAAGGCCAGACTCTGTGCCAGTCGACCGACCCAAGCGACACGTCAGTCGTACCACGATCATTGGATTAGTCCACCTTTAACCGTCGGATTAGACACCCTCCCCCACCCACATCATCTTTTTCTTCCCTACCGATTTGTCTGAGATCAGAGCGAGAGAGAGGATAAACATCGTTGACCTTCAGTGATGAAAATGGTTTACTTCATATATACAAACCTTTTTACATAACATGGAATGTTTTTAAATATATAAACCATACATGACTAAAACAAATTTATACACGAACAACTTTGCAAATACGCGATGAACATTTTTTAGAATAAAAATAAAATAAATATGTGTACAATAAATTCTTTTTATTCTCTACTATATAATTTTTCTATTAAAATATAATTAACATTTTTCTCAATGCGTGAAATAAAGACATTTCCTCAGGAAAATCACGGTTCAAAATTGGTAATGGGCCAACGCATGGCGCACCCTGGGTGAGCGTCTTCCACGCACTAGGCATAGGATAGGAGCACTCGGCTGGATTTTTTTAATTAAAAAATGTAGATATGTTTGGTTGTCCGCATGGTTTTCTTACCCCTTTGCATTATTGTCCCAATTGGGCTTGTTCCACATTGATGCAGAGTCGACCAGGCGAGACTCTCCCGTTTTAGTCTCCCTCCACCTCACCCCTTGAGAGACAGATCTGGCAGCCCGAGCGGGCCGGATCCAGAATGGGGGG
>NC_057803.1:720014967-720038224 GCF_018294505.1 Triticum aestivum | reverse complement strand
AGGTAAGGAGGTCGAAGAACTGAGCAGTGAATCACCTCCACTGCACACGTGACCGGAAAGGTCAACACGGTTAGCCAGAACCATGGCTGCCTACCCGGCGACCAAAGGTCCCTGCAACGGTGCAGGGCAGCAGAGCCTTACCACCACCTTCACTGGAGGCCGCACGGCAGCCGGCGACGTCCTTGGGTGGCGGCGGGGAGGGAGGGAGAGGAAGGGTGGGTGGTTCGGGCGGCTAGGGTTCCGTCGCCCATTCGGGGCGACGCGAGAGCCGTGAGTGGGCGATGGTTCGCCTTTCTTGCTCACTATTCCATGAAATCCTTTAGAACCGTCACATATGTTTTCATGAGGTTTCGTTGAGTGTTTCTTGAGGTTTCGTCGTGGTGACAGATGTCTTGTACCCAACACCCTGTAGATTCCCACTGCAGTTCTTATCCACCAGACACGAACACCCAAGAAAAGTCTACCTCCTTCGCAGAAAAACAAGGGAAAAGTCTTCGTGACTTCCCTGTCTATCACCGAGTTCTCCCTGCACGTAGCTTTCGACAACAGAAGAAGTTGCCGCGCAACCTCCTCCAGTCTGTGACAGCAACCCTAAGTTAATGCCGCGCCATTAATTTGACACAGACCCCTTCCAAACCTACCGCCTACCCGTCGGACTCAAACGCGCAGCCTCGCTCGCGATCGACTTCCTCCCTCCAGTCGTCTCCCGCCACCGCGTTGCCCAGCACCTTCTTAACCAACACCAAGCCAAGTAGGCAACCCAGACTCGAGTCTTCGGGCACCCGAGTTTGCGGATGGGTTGCCTGCGGCGCCGGCCGGAGCCGGCGGCCATCGACATCTCGTGGGTGTCGTGCCGGGGCGTCAGGTCGTCGCTCCCGTTCCACACGCCGTGCCTCTACGCCTCCGTCTGCGTGACGCCGTCGTCCGCGGGCAAGAACGTCCGCCGCCGCCGCGTCAAGACCCCCACCGACCGCGCCGGCGGCGAGAACCCCGAGTGGGACGAGCGCCTGCGCCTTCCCCTTCCCGACGACGCCTCGCCGGCGTCAGAGCAGGAAGCCGCGGGGAAAAAGAAGGACGGGCACGTTGACCACGACGGCGGTGTCCTTCTCGTTCGGTTCGAGCTCAAGGCCGAGGTGGCCGTCCTCGGCGACGTGCTCGCCGCGTCGGCCGTCGTGCCGCTCTCCGACCTCGTTGCCGACGGCAGGACGCGCCGCGTGTCCTACCAGCTGGCCGCGTCCGAGGACCGCAGGCAGCCCAACGGCGTCATCTCCTTCTCGTACGCCTTCCACCACGGAAGCACCGTCGACGACGACCAGGAGGACCGCAGCAGCGACGGTGAGCCCGTATCGCCCGCTAGCCCGGCCCCTCCCCCGCCGCTGCCTCAGTCGACGGGGTCATCCTCCGGGATGTACCCCATGATAGACTGGGAGCCACTGGACACGGTCACGTGCTCAAGCTACTACGCTCCTCCAGCTTCGTCGGACACTCAGGCGGAGCCGATTGCGGTCTACCCACCGTTGTCGGAGACGTCGAGCCGTGGAATTTACCCGACGGTGGGGGAGTCGGATAGCAGTTTGTACCCCACAGTAGACTTTGCTCCGGTGACCTGTTACCCGCCGATGACGGCGCCGTACTACTACGGTGGTGATTTCGGGTGTCCGGCAGCTCCTGCATGGGACGGGCGATGTTTGTACGGTTGAAACCTCGGTTTCCACCCCTGATTTTCCGGCGTTTCGTTGGACGGTGTGCCGGCGGCTTGTACTTTTTTCCGTAAAATTCACGTGGTGATGCCGCCATACTAGTGGTGCCGGGATTGTGCTGTGTGTTATTGGTGGTATTCGATACGTTCGAGCCGGTCAAATTCGTATGTATATTTGTGAAATTTGTGTACGTTGTCACATGTGCTTGATAAATTAAGGGCACCTTTGATTTGAAGGTTACTTTATAGGAATTTTTCATATGTTGGTGGTTTTATTAATTGAATTGAATCCTGTGGATTTTTTTATGGAATCATTTCTAATACTCTCCACGGAAAATCTAGCATCCACTCCAACTTCATGAAAAAAAATTCATTTGTTTTGTCTGTGATACAATTGGATATGAGACATTTTACAGAACATCAACTGGTTTTGGGCTGTTTATTTTTGTGATCAGATGGTCTGGATGCATGAATACTACACAAAAAAGTATACTTAGGCGCCATGGGCATTTTGGGTAGTTCAGCATCATAAATCTCTCAGCGAGCATCCCTGATCTGTCCAAGAACAATTAATATATGGAAAACGCTATGGTTCAGCCGGCGAATAACACACACTGCGCCTGCCACCTCCTACATCCAACACGTGTTTTTATCCTTTCCTTATGTACACTTCGCCTCCTTACGCCGTCTCGCAGTCATGGCTGCTGCTCGAGCGTGCACGTCCGAGCTCCGCTCCGGCCACCATCTGATCAGTTGCGCAGCTCCAGACTTCCCTCTGTATCCGTCGTCACTCCTGTCGGCGATGCTTTTTTATACTTTTCGCAACAAAGGCCTTGTTGGCAAAGTCCTTCCGCAACGTCATCTCTTGTTGCATAACTTTCTTGATTCACACCATAGATGATTTCATCTTTTCATTGAAAATATTTCCGCAACATTATTCATGTTCCAAAAGTACTCCCGCAACATCAATTATGTTGCAAAAAAGGTGAAGACGAAAAATAATATAATTCTACAACACCATCAATGTTGATAGGACGGGCTAAGGATGCGGGGCAGGTAGGTGGCTTGGTTCCGCACCTAGTTGATGGCGGTATATCCATCTTACAGTATGCTGATGATACTATCATCTTTATGGAGCATGACTCGGCGAAAGCGAGAAACATGAAGCTTGTGTTATGCTTATTTGAACAATTGTCCGGTCTCAAAATTAACTTTCACAAGAGCGAATTGTTCTGTTTTGGAAGAGCTAATGATGACCAGGAGGCGTATAAACAATTGTTCGGATGTGAATTGGGTTCGTTACCGTTCACGTACTTAGGTATACCCATCCATCATCGTAAGCTGACCAACAAGGAGTGGAAATGCATCGAGGATCGTTTTGAGAAGAAACTGAGCTGTTGGAAAGGGAAGCTCATGTCATATGGAGGGCGATTAATTTTGATTAATCTGGTCCTCACCAGTATGCCTATGTTTCTCCTATTCTTTTTTGAGGTCCCGGTGGGGGTCAGGAAGAGGCTAGACTTTTATCGATCTCGATTCTTTTGGCAGAATGATGAGCTTAAATGAAAGTATAGGCTTCAAAATGGGACATCATCTGTAGGCCAAAGAATCAAGGGGGCTAGGCATTGAAAATCTGGAAGTCAAGAACAGATGTCTCCTTAGCAAGTGGCTATTCAAACTTTCGTTCGAGACAGAGGCTACTTGGGCTCAGATTTTGCAAAATAAGTACCTTCAGTCTAAAACCTTGGCACAGGTGACAGTGAGACCGACCGATTCACCATTTTGGAAGGGTTTTATGAGAGTCAAGCCACTCTTTTTCAACAGGACAAGGTTCTTAGTCGGAAATGGAGCTAATACAAGGTTCTGGGAGGATACGTGGCTTGGGGAGACGCCCCTTGCACTTCAATATCCTACTCTGTACAACGTTGTTCAACGTCGAGAAGCTTACGTTGCAAACGTTCTACAATCCACTCCCCTCAATATTATCTTTCGGAGGACGCTAGTTGGAAATCGTTGGGAGGCCTGGCTCCATCATGTAAGACGTTTGATGGATGTCCAGCTGTCTCAGCAGCCAAATCGTTTGTATTGGAAACTGACTAAGGACAGTGTGTTCTCGGTCAAATCCATGTATTTGGATGTCATAAACTCTAGTGTCATTCCCTCCTCGAAGCACGTTTGGAAAGTTAAGGTACCTTTGCGAATCAAAGTGTTTATGTGGTTCGTGCATAAACAAGTTATTTTGACAAAGGATAATCTGGCAAAACGCAATTGGGTGGGTTCTGCTAGTTGTAGTTTTTGTGACCATAACGAAACTATCAAATACCTCTTTCTAGATTGTCCGCTGGCTAAGATTCTTTGGAGTTCGATTCATATTGCTTTTAATATTAATCCACCCACTTCCATCAACATGTTATTTGGAACGTGGCTTGATGGGGTTGACTCAGATATAGCGAGGCACATTCGTGTTGGAGTTTGTGCCTTATTATGGGCAGTCTGGAACTGCAGAAATGATTTGGTTTTTAACATATCAACGAACATTCACTTTTTGCAGGTTATCTTCAGGGCCACAGCGTTGATCCGTATGTGGTCGCTACTCACTCCGACGGAGGCCAAGGGGCGTTTGGCTACTGCGTCTACCCGATGGGAGATGGTAGCTCGAGATATTTTCAACCTGTTTGGATGGCGGTCATGTAATAGGATAGGCATGTAGTGCTCCTATTTTATTTGCCAGCCGGTTGTGGCTTTCGGTTTGGCTCTTATGAGCGTTTGTTTATTTCATACTTCGAGACTTGGAGACTTTGTTGCTGGATTTTTTATTAATAATATGAGCCGTATGCATCTTTCTGATGCAGAGGCTGGGGTAAAACCCCTTTCCGAAAAAAAATCAATGTTGTAAAAGTTCTTCCGCAACATCATTTATGTTGCATAAAAAGTTGAAGACAAAATAAAACTTTAAGTGAATATAATGCTTAGGTGGTTTTGCAACAAAGCAATGAATTTCATAACATCTACATTGTTGCAATTTTCGATGCACCTAAATTGGGAGATCAGACGACTATCTGTGGCACAATCCAACGACTCAAGAGGGGGCGGATCATTTAAAAAGATCTGCCGGGCGATGCATAACGCGACCTATATGGCCCCATTGTATCACTATTCATGAACAGGCTCTAGCCATTTGATAAACATTATTTTCCTTAATAAACTGTATTTGTTCAGTGTATTCTATATCACAGAAATGTGGCCTAGCATTAGAGCTTGCAGTATGAGAATCAAACAGCAGGGATTACCCCAGATGCCGCGTACACGACCAGAGCTGCGGCGTGTTGGCTGGCATGAGCGCACCGCATTGAGGGCTGGGCCGGCAACCTGGAGACACTGAGTAGTGTGTAGATGCGGACAAGCCTGATGACGACAGCATGTGGCAACAGCAGGCAAGGGTGTGTGGCCGCAGCAACCACGATTGATGCTAGAGAAAGGGTTGAGTATTGCCTGCTAACCCTATATGAATAGTAAAACAGAAAAAGTACCAGTGAAATTCAAACAAATCTAAATTTCCGGGTATCAAAACTGGTTGATGATTCTACTCATGTGTGAAGTTTCGTTAAGGCATCTGTGGTATTCATAGCGAAAAATACAGTCTGGCCTACGATTCATTCAAACATTTTTATACAATCAATTTTTTTGACTTATCTACCGAGAATACCTCGAATGACATTTCTTTACGGAACTTCATACGGGAGTAGAATGATCAATCAGGTTTGATACTCCTAAATTTCTTTTTCTTAATTTTTCATGGTATTTTTATTTATTTTACTATTCATATAGGGTTCACGGGCACACAAGAGCTCCAATGTACCGTAAAAATTCTCTTAAGTAAACACAAATCTTGTAAGATTCTAATGGGCATGACATTCCAATATTATGTTTTTGCTATTAATATGTTCTTACAATCCTGTGAATCAAAAAAACGCCCTAATTAAGTTGAGAGTAAATATTAAGCTACTTCACGACTTTTCTACTACTTGGTGTCATATGATCACGTGCAATTTAATTAGTGCAATACTATTTGACAATGAACATGCCAATGTCAGATTTAGTAAGTTCTCCCAACTTGTCTAATGATATTTGGAACCAGATGTTAATTTAAGAAGTTACCCTAGCTCACTTTGATAATGTTCTAATATGTTACCATCACATAACACTTTCCAAGACAAAACGAGTCTATAAACTAATAAGTACAACCACCTCTACCTCTATGTTACTCCCAACTATGAAGGTAGTAACATAGTCTAAGTTACTCCCCACTATGATTGTCCCATCTCGAGAACAAGTAACTGACTACATATTGTACATGTTTGAACCAAATGCACGAGAGATACACAATAATTGTCTACTAAAGTTCATGATTTGCCTTCCATTCAATACGCGTATAAACGCGCTCAAATACTCATAAATGTACTACTTACTGATACGAAATCAATGCAAAATGGTACTTATCAATAATGTAGCACGCACATATAATGTTGAACTTGCAGCAAGCTTTACGACCTACCGGTTGACACAAACTTATATTGCCGCTATCAAATAGCTCACGACTTGGGAAAGCTGAAAAAGAAGCAGCATAGGGATACATGCCCAAAGAAGAAAATTAGATACCGGTTGTGTGATGAGATCAGGAATGGGAGACTTCGGGAAAGAGAGTTGTGCTAGCATGTGGCGACCTTAGGAACTCAACCATACTTGCATGCATTCCGGCATTCGTTCATTCATCGATGATGTCTTGTGTAGCTCAATGTGACTCAGTACAGCAGGATGTGGAAGCGCGAGAGCGTGTGGCGTTTATTCGTTTTGGGTTCACGTTTGAGTGCATAGTTGCGCTACGAACTTACCCGCATAGGTCGGCTGGGCGCACATTCGTCGTCACAGAAAAGGTGGTACTAGTTAATTAGCATCATTGACTACGGCATTTAGCTGTACTAGTTAAGCCGGCGAAGAAGCAGGTTTATCCGGTACCGGAAATCCACGCGGCCGCCTCCTTGGCGAGAGAGGCCGAGGCACGCTTAGCTGCGTCCGATCCGTCCGTCAGTGATGAGTTCTGCCGCCTCCTCGCGGCCTACCCCAAGGACGACACCGAGATCCCGGCCGCCACCATCCAGGTGCGCGTTCACGAGCTCCTCCGTGGTCACCCCGACCTCCTCTCCCGCTTCAACGGCTTCCTGCGACAATCTCTTCGCCAGTTTCAACAGCTTCCGGTAAGGATGTAGCTAGCTACAACCCGCATGCGCATGATAGTATCGTATTGTACTACTCATTTTTTGTGAGGGTTTGTACTACTCCTTTCTGATATGTTTCTTTGTTTGGATTTGAATCGAACTATTGTTAGTATTAAATTGAACACTATTATTATTGGATTTCCATTTGGTCTCGAATTTTCAAGCCATGAAATTATTCCGACAAAACGCAATCTTTTTGGCGTGTACTCGATTCTCGGAAATATGAACGCATGTAGGCCCTACTCCTACTACTTTAGACTTTCTTCCCTTGATAGAAGTGTAAAATTAAATGCCTTTGAGTTGACAAAATGCAATCTTTGTGGCATGTACTGGATTCTAGGAGTCAGTAGCAAGAATACTTAGCCGCCATTGGTGTCGTCCGGTCAGGTTTTCAAAACACTCTTTTTGTGCTTTCCCAGTGTAGTATCCACTAATGTTGCTCTTTGGGTGGTGCTTTTGAGTGATGCTACACGGACAAAATTTTACAGTGTTTACGGGCTGCCACATGTGTCAAAGTTTGATTGGGGTTAGGGAGAGGATGGCCCCACTCCCTGAAAATCAGGGGGGAGGTTAATCAGTGTTAAGGCACCCCTAAAACTCCCATTGTTAGCCCGTGTGTGTAGGATTATTCGGTGTTGTTGGACGGTGCGACCTCAACTATGTTGTGCCCTTGGGCTGCTCTCGTGGCTCCTGTGGCTTCTTTAACCTTGTGGACTAACACCTGCTCATATACTGAGCATTCATGGTTAGTGCTCTAATCATCATTTACACACAAAATCACTTAGAGACATCTATGTCCTTTCACCATACCACCAGCTGACCCATCCTTAAAAGGCTAACATCTGACCCAATACGACAGGTACAGAACCGTTTCCAACACACCCCCTCAATCTGAACCACTACTACATACAAGGTTCAGATTGGACCGGAAACGTTCTAACATCTGTCGTGTGGCCAGTTTAGTAAATACATCAGCCAGTTGGTCATTAGTCGAGATAAATCTGATATCTAAAATACCAGAAGCAACGCGCTCACGCACAAAATGAAAATCTATCTCTGTGCTTGGTTCTTGCGTGAAAGACTGGATTTGCCGTCAGGTATGTAGCCCCAAGATTATCACACCATAGAATGGTGGTACGCTGCTTGAAGACCCCAAGTTCCTTGAGTAAGGTCTCCACCCAGATTGCTTCAGTTGCTCCATTAGCTAAAGCTTTGTACTCTGCCTTCGTACTCGATCTAGAGACAGTTGGTTGTTTCTTGGAACTCCATGAGACAAGATTTGAGCCAATGAATAACGGCAAAACCACTAGTGGAACGGCGGTCATCAATGCATCCATCCCAATCAGCATCCGTGAAAATACTGACACAAGTGGAGGGAGATTTACGAATCCTCAATCTCGTACTCAAAGTCCCTTTGACATAACGCAATACACGCTTAACAGCTTCCCAATGCTCATTAGTTGGCTGAGATAAATACTAGCAAACCTTGTTGACTGCAAAGGATAGGTCGGGATGAGTGAGCGTTAAATACTGAAGTCCTCCAACAATGCTGCGATATCGAGTGGTATCCTCAACACCCAAGGGGGTGCCGACCTCACGAGCCAGGTGCTCAGTGGCAGATAATGGTGTAGAGGTAGGCATACAATTCTCCATACTCACACGATGAAGAAGATCAAGTACATACTTTCTTTGAGTCAGCGTCATGCCCCCTGAATTGTAGGACGCTTCAAGCCCCAAGAAAAAATGGAGAGGACCAAGATCCTTGATAGGAAAACTGTCGAAGATGGATCGCACCAGACGATCAACTGCAGCCGGAGTGGAGCCAGCAATCACAATGATTTGTTTGGATTTTTCAAAATTGTTCTCTGTTTCAAATTTTGTTCTCAAGATTCAAAAAATGTTCATGCTTTTGCAAAACTGTTCTTGCTTCCAAATTTGATCGGGAATTTTGAAAATTGTTCTTTGTTTCAAAATTTGTTCTCAAGATTCAAAAAATGTTCGTTTCAAATTTTTTCTGTTTGCTTTTTCTTTGTTCTTTTTCCTTTTTTTTCTTTTTCTTTCCTCATTTTTCTGTTTCTTTATTTCATTTTTCAATTCCTTTTTCTTCTCTTTTTGTCTTCTTTTTGTTCACATATCAAATTATGTTTGGGAGTTTCGAAAAATCTTCCCATTTCAAATTCGCGCTTCCAAATTTGTTCTCCATTTCAAAATTTGTTTTCAACATTCAAAAATTGTTCGCGCTTAAAAAAATTGTTCTCCATTTCAAAACTTGTTCTCAACATTCAAAAATTGTTCGTGCTTCCAAATTTGTTCTCCATTTCAAAATTTGTTCTCAAGATTCAAAAATTGTTCGTGCTTTCAAAAATTGTTCGAGCTTCCAAATTTGTTCTCCATATCAAAAATTGTTCTCAACATTCAAAAATTGTTCGTGCTTTAAAAAATTGTTCGTGCTTCTAAATTTGTTCTCTGTTTCAAAATTTGTTCTTAAGATTTAGAAAATGTTTGTGCTTTAAAGAAATGTCACAAATTCCAAGAATATTTGGGAAACTCAAAAGTTGTTTGTGTTTCCAAATTTTGTTTTGAAATTTGAAAAATTGTTCCTGTTCAGTTTTTTGGGTAGTTTAGAAAATGTTTCCGTTCCAAAAAAAAAATGTTCGCGTCTCCAAAATTCGTTTGTGTGTTGAAAAAATGTTTGAGTTTTCTCAAAATGTTCAGAACTTTCAAAAATTGTTCGCATTTTAGAAAAAAGTTCCAGATTTCAAAATTTGTTTACCGTTTCTTCCTGTTTATGAAATATTTTTGGAATTACGAAATTTTTTCACGTTTTTTTAATTTGTTTGTGTTTTCAGAAAGAATGACAATCTCAAAACTGTTCATTATTTCAAAGAAATATAAGAAAAATCATAAATGTTTCAAATCTGCCGCTGCTTTCTGTTCATTAGAGTTCGCGCTATACAAATTTTATAGCATTTATTTTTCTTGGAATGTTTCTGTTCAAATTTATCAGAACTTTTCAAATAATGACCGGCATTTCAAAAAATGTTCTCGTTTCCAAATTTTTGGTCACGTATTCAAAATTTGTTCATGTTTCAATTTTGTTGGGATTTTTGAATTGTTCTCCATTTCAAAATTTGTTCTAACAATTCCAAATAAATACGTGATTTAAAAAATTGTTCCTCTTTTAAAATTTCGCTCATAAATTCAAAAAATGTTCATGTTTACGAAAAAGCTCAGAATATTAAAAACTGTCCCTGTTTTCAAATGATGTTCGTGTTTCCAAAAAATGTTCGGGAATTGCAAAATATGTTTGAGAATTACGAGAAATGTTCAGCAATTCAAAACAGTTCCCATTATCAAATTTTGTTCTCAAATTCAATATATATTCTAGTTTTTGAAAATATTCTGGAATTAAAAAAATGTTTGCACTGTTCAAAAATTGTTCCCAGTATTAAATTTTTGTTTCTCAAAGTTCAATAAATGTTTGGGTTTTCATCAAATATCCTGGAATTTCAAAATGTTTTCTGTTGAAACATGTTCACGTTTCTATTTTATTTTTTCAAAATTTGAAAAAAATTCGAGTTGTTCAAGAAATTATTAGATTTTCAAACATTGTTTGTTTTTACAAAGAATCAGAATTTCCAGATAAAGTTCCAAAAAATTCAAAACAGCTGTCCGAGTAGTTCTTATGCATGTACGCTCCCATTTGTACAATAACGTTTGTTGGTTCCACTGGTTAGCTGGTCAGGTACACGAGATGGAGGTCGTATGTTCGAATCCTACTCGACACCCTTTTCACGCTTTGTTCTTTTTCCATCATAGCTGCTCTGCTACAGCGCCCACTATTGGGCCGGCCCAGTCACGGGGTCTGTGCGTGCGTCGGTTCGACGCAAAATCGACACCCTTTTTACGCTTTGTTCTTTTTCCATCATAGCTGCTCTGCTACAGCGCCCACTATTGGGCCGGCCCAGTCACGGGGTCTGTGCGTGCGTCGGCTGGCTGTTCGACGCAAAATCGACACCCTTTTCACGCTTTGTTCTTTTTCCATCATAGCTGCTCTGCTACAGCGCCCACTATTGGGCCGGTCCAGTCACGGGGTCTGTGCGTGCGTCGGCTGGCTGTTCGACGCAAAATGCGTCGAATAGGAGCTCCCGAAAACGAGCTCGATTGTGCAGCTCGGCTTGGCCTTTTTGTGTTGCGGGCCGAGCCTGACTCGATCCGAGCCGATGCAAACTCGGGCCGAGCCCAAAAGCTCGAGCTGAGCGTCCAGATATAGCAGCAAAGATGAATAGAGAGGCATCCACCTTTGAAGCAACAAAACCAAGCTGAAGAAGGCGAGCACTGAGGCGAGCATACCAAGCACGTGGCGACTATTTGAGACCATAAAGAGCTCGTTGCAACTTGCACACATGCGAAGGAAACTGGGCGTCTTCAAAACCTGGTGGTTGCTGCATATAAACATTCTTGGAAAGAAAGCCATGAAGAAATGCATTGCTAACATCAATTTGCCTCAAACTCCATCCTCGAGAAACAGCAAGCGAGAGAACCAAACGAATAGTAGTCGGTTTTACCACGGGGCTGAAAGTATCACCATAGTCAAGACCTAGCTGTTGAGTAAAACCACGAGCAACGAGGCGAGCCTTGTGCTTGTCAACTGACCCATCGGCATGTTGCTTCATCTTGAAAACCCATTTACTGCCAACAATGTTAACGCCGGGTGGTCGAGGGACCAAGACCCAAGTGTCGTTTTGACGAAGCGCTGCAAACTCAGCAGCCATAGCATCACGCCACGCCGGCTCACGGAGAGCATCACGGTGTGACATCGGTGTCGCAAAGAAGGAACGACGAAGAGGATTATACCTCATCGTCCCATCAGTAAACTCCGTGTCACATCGGGTAGCATCACAGGTACGAGTCACCATAGCATGAGGGTGCTCGACGACCGGAGGCGTAGGCGAGGACGGTGACGGTGTTGGACTCGGCGACGGTGTCACAGGAGCTGGCGAAGCCGGCTCATGGGCCGGCTCATGGGCCGACGAGTGCACCCGGCGCTGGCGAAGCCGGTTGGCGGGCCGGCGAGGCACAGGTGGGCGCGGGCGAAGCCGGTTCGCGGGCAAGCGAGGAGCCAGCCGCAGCACCAGGCGGTGCAGGCCCAGCATGCGCATGCGGGGCCCCCGCCTGGGAAGCCGTGCTGCCATGCACGTTGATCGGCATGTCGACCATGTCCAGGTGCGGAGCATCACTGGAGGGCAAAAAATCCTACACAGGAGAAGAACTGGCTAGGCCAGAAGGATTAGTAGCCAAGTAGGTTAGGTCATAATTACGCACATGAGCACTCGTAGCAAGTTCTGTGGATGGAAAAGATATAGCCTTGTCAAGTGTAGACACATCGACAATGACACCGGGAGTAGCAAACGGAAAGACAGACTCGTCAAAGATAACGTCACGCGAGATGTATATACGACCCGTAGATCGATCAAGACACTTGTACCCCTTATGCATAGGACTATATCCAAGGAAAACACACATCTTGGACCAAAATTCTAGTTTGTGTGAGTATACTTCCGCAAACTAGGCCAACAAGCGCCCCCGAAAGTACGAAGAAAAGAGTAGTTGGGTGGAATTTTCAGAAGACGATGAATAGGAGTATCTTGACCAAGCACAGGGGTGGGCATGCGGTTAATGAGATAACACATAGTCACAAAAGTTTCATCCCAGTAACGTAAAGGGAGAGACGAATGAACCAACAAAGCAAGACCAGTTTCAACCAAGTGTCGCTGTTTTCGCTCGGCAATGCCGTTCTATTGGGAGGTGTGAGCGCAAGAGACTCGGTGAGAGATGCCTGTACGAAGAAAATAACGGTGCTGCTTATGGTATTCACCACCCCAATCAGATTGGACAACTTTAAGCTTAGCATCCAATAGGCGCTCAACATGTGCTTGAAAAGCATAGAACACCTGTTCAACATCAGACTTATGTTTTAGTAGATAGGTCCAGCAAAAACGGGAGTAGTCGTCAATAAAGCTCACATAATACTTGTACCCCCAGAGGAGGCACGAGCAGGGCCCCAAACATCAGTATGAACTAATTCAAGAGGCATAGTGGACACACGAGCATAAGCAGTATAAGATAGTTGACGACTTTTACCACATTGACAAGCATCACAAACTAAAGCAGAAGTATCTGAGGATGAACACTCTAGATCATTATTCCTAACAATGGAACTGACGACATTTTTGGATGGATGACCGAGACGTTGATGCCACTGAGATGATGAGACACGGACGCTGGACGACGCTTGACGGTCGGACACATGCGAAGCTCATCCGAGTGGAAGAGGGTAGAGCCCTTCTTTGCTTCTACCTCGAAGAAGAATTCTCCTGGTGGCTTTGTCTTTAACAAGGAAAAAATATTTATGAAATTCAATGAAGATACGATTAGCCGACACCAGACGATAGACTGATAGAAGATGTTGGCTAATATTAGGAACGTGTAAAATATTGTTCAGGCGAAGAGAAGAACCGGCTAAAGTCGAGTGCCCAATATGCGAAATAGACAAACCTGAGCCGTTGGCCATCTGAACCTGATCATGACCGCTGTAACGCTCGCGGAATTGAAGACGCTCCAGGTCACTAGTCAGGTGATCCATGGTGCCGGAGTCCAGAACCCAGTGCGTGGAGTTGTTGGAGGAGGTCGACGCATTATTTGCCGAGCGGCCATTGCCGCCGCTGGAGTAGTCGGAATCAAAGCGCTTCTTACAGGTATCGGCTTCGTGACCCCAATTCTTGCAAATCTGGCACCTCGGGCGCTAGCGACGATTTCCGTTGCAGCCGTTGCCGCCTCCTCCACCGCCGTTGTTACGACGGTTGTCTTGGTCGCCTTGTTGGTAGCCCTGCCCCTGTTGCTGCGGGTAACCTCCAGCCGGGCGGGAGTCGGCTGCGCAACCAGTGTCAGGTGCGCGAGGACGGTTGGCGGGGGCGGTAGCGCCGGACCATGCCACGGCGTTGGCCGACGAGGTCCACTCCTCATCATCGGCCTGCTGCGACAACTGTAGCGCTTCATAGTTGAGAACCATGGAGTAGAATTCCATCAGCGCGACCGGGGTGACCACGACGCTGAGTGACACCGCGATCGGGTTGAAGGCCTTGCCCAATCCGGTGAGTATGTAGTCGATGATCTCGTCATCAGCGAGGGGAGATCCAGCAGAGGCCATGGCGTCGGCAAGAGCCTTCACCTTGTGCATGTACTCGCTGTCAGTCATGTCGTTCTTCTTCAGTGACTGACTCTGTCGCCGGATGTGCTGAACCCCGGCACGGTTCTGTGCGTTGAACATTGCGTGGATGGAGGTCCACGCGGCAGCAGCGGACTTGCAGCTAATCAGCTGAGACGCAATGTCCTCCGTCATGGAGGAAAGGAGCATCCCGAGAACCTTCTGGTCCTGCGTCCACCATGTCGCGTACGTAGGGTTTGCCACCGTGGTGGCGGCATCACCCGCCCCCTGGGAGATGGTTGTGGGTGGGGCAGCAATGGAGCCGTCGAGGTAGCCATGGAGAGAGGCACCGGAGAGATGCGTCACGGTGAGGGTTCGCCATAGCGGGAAGTTGCCGTGATCCAATCGGACACCAAGGGAAGGTGCGATGGATGGGACCGGCGCCGTCGCGGCCGGAGGCGTCACCACAGGGCCGATGATGGCCAGCTGCATCGCCGCGGAGGAGGAACCAGAAGCCATCGCGCGGAGGAGCGGTGGCGACGCGAGACCGAGGCGGCGACGCGAGATCGAGGTGGCGATCGCCGTGGCGGCGCGATGTCAAGAGGGGGGCGACGGCGCGAGGAAAAAGTGGCTATGTATACCGAGTTTGATTTAGGGTTGCGTGAGGCCTAGCCTCCGCATATCTCGTATATATATAAGACCAACAATACAGAATTATGTTACAATACGACAGGTACAAACCGTTTCCAACATGAACGATGAGATCACACCCTATAATGTGAGCGCATTGTTATTGGAAGCCAGATAAATTTTTGATGAAATTCAAAGTGATGGGGACGGCTATGACGTGGACACATATTTTTTGATTTGGGCTCTAATTCACGGGTCATGAAAATGTTTCAACAAAAATGCAATATTTTTGGCATATACTGAATGATTCTCCTACTTGTAGACTTTCTTCGTTTGACACATTTAAATGCCTTTGATTCGAATCAATTGCGGCAAGTCCTATGTAGAGCATGGAATTTTGAGGTATGTTTTGATACAGTTCGATTGGAGTGCTCAGCCTGTACATCAATCTTAATTCATCAATGTGTACGGCAAACATCAACTGAAAATATGAACTTGTTTGAATTTTATGTACTCGCAAGTAAAGGAGACTTCCCTTTCGATGAGTAGAGATCCCAACTGTTTGTGAGAGCACAAAGAAAAAAAATCAACAGCATTTTCAGGAACTAGTATTCTCCAAGCAGTTGTCATGAAACAACACTAAAAAAGAGGCAAATGTACTTTTTGGCAGCTTAAAGCTGGTAATTTCATTTTGTGAGGAGGGCAAATGTACGAAGCATGCAGCACACAAAGCTTGGGTCACACCCAACATAAAACACTACACTGATCGTCCTGAACTCAAGAAACACGAACAATCATGCGTAGGCGGCCGGCACGAGCCGCGGCGTAACGACGGCCTTGAGCGGGATGGCCTTGGGCAGTGCCAGCCCGAAGGTCTCGGCCATGTCCACCTTCTCCTCGCCGTCCGGCAGCCGCCACTCGAACGAGTGCACCAGCATTCCGAGGAAGTACTGCACAAACACCATTCCAGCCAGCTTCCCGGCGCATATCCTCCTGCCGGCGCCGAACGGGATTAGCTCGAAGTTGTTACCCATCGGGTCGATCTTGGCCGCCGGCCCGGACAGGAACCGCTCCGGCCGGAACTCCAGCGGGTCCTCCCACGCCGCCGGGTCGCGGCCGATGGCCCAGATGTTGATGAGGAGCCGCGTGTTGGCGGGGACGTGGTGGCCGTCCACCTCGCACTCCTCGAAGGAGAAGTGCGGCAGGCTGAGCGGCGTGGACGGGTGGAGCCGCATGGCCTCCTTGCATATGGCCTGCAGGTAAGGGAGGTTGGCGATGTCGGATTCCTCGAGGCGGCGGTCACGGCCGACGACGCGGTCCATCTCCTCCTGGGCGCTCGCCATGATAGATGGGTTGTTCATCATCTCCGCCATTGCCCACTCCACGATGATCGACGACGTGTCCGTGCCGGCCGTGAACATGTCCTGCATGCATGCATACACGTACGGGTTTAAAATTGCAAGATCCACTATGTTTTTGCTGCATTTTTCTACAATCTGCGCATGCATGCTTATATGTGTTCGAGAGTGGATTATCCATCATACCCAATGTATGCATCCAGCTTTCTTTCAATTGTTGAGATTCGTGCCTCAAAATACATGCAAATTATTTCTCCCTCTGTATTATGTATAACCACCTCACATATCGTGCCTCCTTTTCCATGCCTAGTGGGAGGTGACTATGTCATGTAGTACGTCACGCGCTTGAGAACACTGTCCTACCCACTGCATGCCACCACTAGCCCACCACTCTCACACAGTCACACTCACTCCATGTCTATCTCACAAATGTCTTCACTCTTCTTTTTAGAAAAATAAATATAAATGGCTAATAATGTTTCGAAGCATTGGTTGTGTGCATCACAATGATTCAGAGGCTGGGAGTTATCCTGTTTCTAAAAAAATGTTTTAAAGCATAAGTTTGATTGATATTCTGTTTGAACAGTTGTGGTTATTCTAAAGGAGATATTTCAAAAGACTAATATTGAATATATTGAAATGATTTTTCTTACAACAAAAATACAATTCGTCTTTTGACTATCATTTTTATTTAATGTTCTCAAGGTTCACTCTATTCCGGGGTTTACCACAATGTTTCATTGTTTTTAAATGCAAATTAGTTTTAGAGTGTAAAATAATATTTCCTTCTGTGTCAGTGTGTGCTACCAAACTAACTCAATGTGAATAGGCTAGTGAGCGTACAATTCTTCAACTCAATGAATGGCTGATGCAACCACGAGATGTCCTGTGTATGGTACTCCTATGTGTTCAGGTATGAAGCACTAGAAAGGCAAAGTGGTAATTACTTACAAAAGTTCCGGCAGGGAGTAATATTTAAACGCACATGTAATCATCAACTTTGATAATCACTTGACCAGAGGGCACTACTAGCACGTCATATTAAACTATATCATATACTTACAACTTTTACAATGTGTTGTATCTTAACGCTGTACTCCATCTAAAGGTACTCTTATTTAATGTGTTTTGCGAGTCTACAATAAGAGGCAATAAAACTCACTTTCCTTATTAAATAAGCTGCCACATCAGATTTTACCTAGATATCAAGTTTTTGATATAGCACATAGCACACGCCATGAGTGCACTTTGCTTGGCAATCTGATCAGTTTGGTGTACTCAATTATACTATTACCACTAATCCGTTGAGAATGACCTGTGCCTATATCATTTCAAGGGGAACCAAATCAAAAGCAAAGCTACGCTACACCAACCGAGGACTAGAGAAATCGGTATCACCTTCACTCTTCTCTTCCCAACCCAAGTGACTAAAATCAGTTTTGTTTACAAGTGTGAGTGATTGCTATCAAGGGGAAGGATGAGTGATTGCTATCGACCGATCAAGTGTGGACTTCAGACCAAGAGTGACAGATACGTAACCGTGTTTGTTTTCCTTTCTTATTGAAAAAGGATGTATCATGGCCTCAGCATTTGTTGATGCACATAGCACACGGTTATAAAAAGAAAAAAAACTCCATTTAGAAAGAAAAGAAAACTCTTGAGACTTGCTACAGAGCCAGTTCTCAAATTTGCTCCATATTTCAAGCACTGCTTTTAGCTCTTGTGTAACTATATGGCACGTAGTGGTTTGGTTGCTTCAGTCATTTCTACGATAGCCTAATTCTTGTATAATTGCCGTTGCATTCCACCACCAACAAAAGAAATGTTTGACGGCAATTTTCCAACACCAGCTAGCTAGGCTTAAAGTTGACATGCCATTGTCTTAATCTAGGTGGAGGACCGCATACTATGGGTGTACTGAAATTGTTGCACCATAGTAGTACGGACGGTCACACTCTGGACCAGCAGCTGTGTATGCCTTGACTGGTTTTGAACGTACTACGATAGCTACTGGTAGTACTCATCATGGTAACGAAACCACTACCCCGACGGCAAATCGTGTCCACATTTGTCTCTCTTTCAACCACTCCACCAGCTAAGCTCCGACCCCACAATTATATTGCACCACCACCAGTCCACCTGACCACAGCAGCTTCACTCGATTGCATGCATTTGGTGGTTCCCGTGTCGTGCACACGTATAGATGATGATGCGCGCGCATCGATCGGTACAAGTTGACGGAGAACCAAAATGTACTATGTTGATGCATGCGGCCGGTGATTAATCAGAAATGGCAGAGGGAATAAAGTGCGGGAGCTTACGAAGATGAGGCCCTTGATGTTGACCTCGGTGATGGTCTCGCCGTCCTCGTCGTTGCTGCTGGCGCGGAGCCTGTCCACGAAGTCCAGCCGGCCATCCCGGGCGCGCTCCTCGGCCGTCGCCGCGTGCTCCGCCAGCAGCTTGGTGATGAGCCCGTCGAACTGGCGGTGCACCCGGCGCAGCCTGGCCTGCACCCCCTGCAGGTCCAGCCACGCCAGCGCCGGCACGAAGTCGCTGATGTTGAACAGCCCCGTGCCGGTCAGCAGCGACACGATCATCTCCTTGTAGCTGCTGGACTCGTCGCCCTGCGCGTCGAACACCCGCTTGCTCACCGTGATCTGCCCCACGATGTTGGCCAGCGCGCACACCAGCACCTCCGGCACCACCACGGCCCGCCCGGCCTCCGCGGCCTCCGCCATGCCGCGCAGGGCGCGGCCGGCCTCGTCGCGGCGCACGCCTGCCCAGTCCGCGACCGCGCGCGCCCCGAGCAGGTGCACGCTCGACAGCTTCCGCATCAGCTTCCACTTGGGACCATAGTCGGCGAACACCATGTTCTGGCGCCCGTAGGTGATGTCCGCCGCGCTGGCCACAGCCGGCCGGTTGGCGAAGCGCGCGTCCAGCGCCTTGAGGAACGTCCGCGCGGCCGACGGCGACGAGGCAACCACCACGCCGCAGGTGCCCATCCTCAGGTACATGACGGGGCCGTACTTGCGGGCAAGCGCCGCGAGGCCGGTGTGCGGGGCCGGGCCGACGAACGGCATCGCGCCGAGAATGGGGAGGCCGGGAGGTCCCGGCGGGAGCCGGAAGCTGCGGTGGTTCAGGGAGTGGCGCAGCGCTAGGTGGAGCAGGAGGCACAGGAAGGTGCAGGAGAGCACGAAGGGGTCGGTGCACAGAGCGGCGAGCTGCATGGCGGCGGCGCGCGCTGCAGCTGTGCAAAGTGAGCTGAAGCCGCGGACTCCTCAATGGCAGCAGTCTTAGGCCGCACTAGCTATAGGTTATAGCCAGCATAGCAAGGTGATGAGCTCCATCGTGTAAAGCTTTTGGCATGGCGTTCTTGTTGTGGATGTGGTGAGTGGGGCGGGCAGTGTTGACTGTTGAGAATGATGATATGATATCACCACCTTGCATTGCATTGGTAGTGCGGTGTGCCCTTTGAGCAAGGGGAGTTGGTGGAGGAGAGTGATGGACAATCCTCCTCCTCCAGCAGTCCACATTGCAGGGAAGGACGGCAGATGATGCATCCATGGCGACCGTGTCCTTGTCGCGGTTCGGTACCTTGAGTACTTACTCCACTCGCTGATTGCGAAAGCTATGACACTAATCGCTGGTCTCGCGGCTGGACTGATTTACTTTTGTTGTAAAACGATATACTCTCTTCGTCCCACAATATAAAACGTTTTTCCAAGCTATGTTACATTATGAGATGAAGGGAGTATATTTTTAGGTTTGTTGAACTTATTGGATGTGTGCATTGTGTTATGCAGAGGCCGTACCTTTTTTAATACGGCTGTATCACCTTGATATATTAATTGAATGAAAAAAAACGCTAGCTTTTTTTGAGGAAAAAAAACGCTAGCTGCTCGGGTGCGCGCGACGGGACTTGGAGCAAGCACATGAGCCAGCCGGTGGCCGTTCACATGTCTCTGCATGCAGCCTCGTACAACAGCCAGTTGAAATGTTATGTTCAGCAATCGATTCATTGCAAACATTTTTTGTACTGAAGTCAATAACATTACGGCACGTCAGATTTTTAAACATGGCAAACCGAACTTTTTTATGACAAATCGTGTTGAACCAAGGATGGCAATTCTCTTTAGGAAGCATGACAAATCCTGGCAAAAAACTAAACATGTCCAAGATTTGCCATGCTTCCTAAAAAAAATTGCTATCCTCGATACAACATAATTTTTCATAAAAGGTCTGATTTGCCATGCTAAAAAATCAGACGTTGGATGTGTAGCAAAATCCAAATATTAACTCCATGGGTACGGGTGCTGCAATGCACAGCAGTGTGCAAGTGAGCGATAAAACTACTAGCGTGTGGCTGGTTTTCCCCTCTACTCTTGTTCTGAACGAAATTGTCCAGTTTTCAGACATAACGGACGAAAGTGTTGTAAGGGAGAGAGGGATTGGTGGAATTGTTGTTGTATTGCTTGAGCCTCATGGGCATATATATAGGAGTACATGATCTACTTGGAGTACAAGGCAAGCCAGAATATTTCCTAGTCTAACCTATGTTTCCTAATACAATCACGTTACTCAACATCCCCCCGCAGTCACAACGGTAGCGATGCAGACGGTGAGACTGGAGAAGAATCCGAAGGCAAGCCGACGGACACCCCCCACGGTCGTAACGGTCGATGCATCGCGGAGTTGTGGCTGGAGTGGAAACCAACGAGGTTGCTCAAGCAGGCGATAGCCCTTTGTGCCGTTTGTCGATGTAGCCGAGAGCGTGGGTGGTGGAGCCGTGGTAGAGGTAGCCGTGCGAAGAATGCCGTGGTCGATGTCGAGTCGGGGTAGCCGGTGTCGAGGAAGTTGCCGTGGAGCCGCGGGCGCAAGGGGGCGCCGAGTTAGCATGGGCGCAGTGGTGTCGAAGTAGTGGTGCGCCATGAAGTAGATGATGTTGACGACGCGTCGCGGCGGGTTTGCCAAGCCCGGGGACACATCGTGGACGAAGGCACGCACCGGTGTTGCCAGCACCGGGCATGCGTAGACGGACGAAGATGAAGTTGACGAAGCGTCGCGCCAAGCTTGCCAGGCCCGGGGACACGTCGTGGACGAAGGCACGCGGCGGCGTTGCCAGCACCGGGCATGCGTAGACGAGGGACCTGCACGAGCTGTACACCATGTCGGAGAAGTCGGAGAGGCCAGCAGAGAAGGACTCGACGACGGTTGCGGCGCCAATCGGCGCGGGGCCAATGTCGCCCGCGGTTGTCGGAGTAGATGAAGCGGTCGGGGTAGATGACGGCGACGCTGGCGACGAACTGGTGCTGGACGAAGACGAAGGGGGTGGACGGGCGGCGGCGGCGGCTACAAAGGTAGCGGTGGCGGCGGCCAAAGAAGAGCGGCAGCGGCGGCCTGAAGGCGGCGGCGGCGGCTAGGTTAGGAGTGCGGCGGCGGTGCTTGACGTAGGCGAAGAACCCTGACAGCATGACGAAGACCGGCGTGGACGGTAGCGTGCCCGCGCCAAGGGAGACGGCGCGGCGCATACCACAGGAGGTCGACACGCGGTGACGGCGGTGGACCGCGGGCCGCGGCGCTACGGCCCGAAGGGGCGACGCGGCGGCGGCGGGCAGGTCGGGGTGAGGACGGAAGACCTCGGGACGGTCGCAGGGACCGCGGGCCGCGGTGCTATAGCCTGAAGGGGCGGCACAGTGGCGGAGCGCGGGGGGGGTGCAACCGCGTGGACGGCCTCGAGACGGCGGCGTGGACCGCGTGCCACGCTCGCTACGGCCCGACGGGGCGACGCAGCGGCGGCGCGAGGGTTGGTGCAGCCACGGGGACGGCCTGGAGTGGACGACCTCGGGGCGGCGGTAGACCGCGGGCCGCGGCACTACGGCCCGAAGGGGCGACGCAGCGGTGACGCGGGTCGGTGCAGCCGGGAGGAGAACCACGGGGCGGCGGCGCTGCGGCCCGACGGGGCGACGCAGCGGCAGCCCGTTGCTCGATCGACGGAGGGGCGCGCTGAACTCGGAGACGATCTTCACGGGACCTGCGAAGGCGCGCGTAACCGACGGGCCAGGTCGGTCGCGCGGCGTAGATGAGGCTGATAGCGGCGGCGAGCGGGTGATCAAGCCGATCGCGTGCGAGGTCGGGGACACCGCTCGGTGAAGGCGTGGTGGCGGCGGAGTCCGAGATGAAGCCGGCGGCGGCGGGCGGCAGCGCGGCTATGATTGGCCGCCGCATGGCGCGAGGCCACCGGGTCGGGGTGATGCAGGAGTCCCGGTCGGAGCAGGCGGTGACGGCCGGCGTAGATCGACGGGCGGGCCGTCGCGCGAACGGCGGCGGTGAAGGGCCGCCGCATGATGCGAGGCCGCCGGGTCGGGGCGACCGGCGGGTAGACGCGTGGACGACGCGTGAGGCCGCCAGGTCGGTGAAGACGCCGGTGTAGTCGATGTCGAAGTCGGAGTAGAGGCGCACGGGGTCGACGGCGGCGGTGGGCGACGCAAACCGGATCACAAAGACCGGAGAACCAAAAAGTAGACGCCGATCAAAGTGACCGACGAAATAGAGAAAACCCGGATCAAAGGATCGGGAAAAAGACTCTCTAGGGCAGCCGGCCAACACGGCCGGCGGACGAACCCTAGGTACGGGCGGCGCGGCCCCCGGCGGCGGTCATGGAGGCCGACCGCCCCGGGGGCGGCGCACGGGTGCGGAAGCGGCGGCGGCTAGGGTTTAGGATCGACTTGCGATAGATACCATGTTGTAAGGGAGAGAGGGATTGGTGGAATTGTTGTTGTATTGCTTGAGCCTCATGGGCATATATATAGGAGTACATGATCTACTTGGAGTACAAGGCAAGCCAGAATATTTCCTAGTCTAACCTATGTTTCCTAATACAATCACGTTACTCAACAGAAAGTGTAGCCCAAATAAAGTTAATAGACTAGATGTCGGACTTTAGGTAAATTTGAGGGATAAAGAATGTAGTTTTCTATGCTGAAATTCATTTAACATGTTGAACATGGTGACACGTGGCAACGACTGGCTGCATCACTTGCAGCACTCGCATGCTCTCATTCTCATGGCCCAGGTAAAGTGCTAAGCC
>NC_057803.1:719993781-720014676 GCF_018294505.1 Triticum aestivum | reverse complement strand
CAGCAGGGACATCTAGATATTTTATTTAATAATGTAGACCGTATGTGCAAATGAGTGTAAATGGTTGCTAGGGTACTAAACAAAGTAGAATGATATGGCACGTTAATGTCATAAATAATGTATGTAACAAAAAGTTTTCCAAGATGCCTGGCATTACTATAGTGCAAATGCTAGGTCCCGCTTAATGTGAGACTGTAGCAATCTTCACCTCAACGATCAGCGACATGGGCAGTTTTGGCAAGCTTCCAAGGTCCCGTTCCATCCTATTTTGGAAAGGTTCTATGTGTTTTTCTTTCTTTTTTCCTTTCTTTGATTTTCTTTATGTGTTTTTATTTTATTTTTATTCTGTTTTTTATAACACACATTGGTTTGTTTAATACATGTTGAACATTCATCGTATATAGGTTGAACATCTTTAGATACACTTTGAACATTTTCCAAATACATATTATGTATACAAAATGCACAGTGAACATTAAACACACATTGGAATTTTTATAAGTTTTCCTTATTCTTTTAATAAAATGACAGAAAACTTATTGTTAAATATTTAAATAGTTTTTAAATTTCATGAACATTTTTTAATGGTATGAACTATTTTTACAAACTATTTGACTTTTTTTACATTATTGCTATAAAGTAACTTGAAAATTTTAAACATGTGATGTTTTTTAAATGTCACGAACTTTTTTAATTATTTTAAAATGTAAAATAATAAAATTTTCATCATTTTAAATAATAAAAAAATATTTAAAACACTTGATAAAATAAAACATGTTTCTGGTGTAACATAAGTTAACACGCCAACAATACTAATTAACTACAGCGTCCATAACAATCCGACGTCACCACTATCTTTCAATACGTGAGTACAACTGGGCCAACAGATTGGTGACGTGTTAAAAAAATTAACGTCAGCACTAACCATATAACGTTGAAGTATCAAATATGACAACACCACCACTATTTTGAAAAACGTAGTGCTGGCGTTGGTTGACAATGGTGCGCCACCAGCGAAAATTATCGCTAGCCAGTTTTCCACTAGTCCCCCGCCCCCCGGCCCCCGCGTCGTCCGCTTCGGGCGACTCGGGCGGCGACTAGGGTTTCCTCGTCGCGCCGCCGATCCCTCACCCTTCCTCCCTCGCCGCCACCTGAGAAAGCCGCCGGATCCGCTCGTGCGGTCGCCCGTGAAGGTGGCGGCGAGGCTTCGGTCGCTCCCTCCTCGAGGAGGACCTTGGATCTGGGGCGGCTGCCCTTCTTGGCGAGGCGGCGGCGCCTTCGCGGCCGGCGTCGTCCGCGAGTGAGCTCTGGCCGGCGGCCTCGACCACGCGGGTGGTGAGACGACGGCGGGTGGCGGCGGCGGCGCGGAGGTCTTCCCCGCCTCGTCAGATCTGAAGGCGGCTCCTTTCCCCTGTCTCCCTCGTCCCCGCCGCTTCTCGCCTGCCTCCTCCGAGCGCCGGTTTGATGTGGATGGGTGACCGGTGGTCTGGTTTTGGGCCGCGGGAAACCGCTGGCTGGCGTGGCCGGCCTGGCAGCAGCGACGTTCCCGACGCCGTCTCCTCCTTGGAGGTGCTGCAGAGGCCCTCCCCTTTCCACCCCTGCTCCTCCTCCCGGGTGAAAGCCCAAAATCCGGCTTGGATTGGGCGGCGACGGCGCGCTGTGCGTCGTGCTCTTCCTTGGGGGCGCCGCCTGGGGAGGGATGCGTTCAGGTGAGGGGTTCATGGTCGGAGCTTGGGTGGCTTGGGTGGTCCGGTGACGATGGGGCCACAAGGTTCGGCATGGCTGTAGGCGTTCGGCTGCCTGGCAATGCTCCTCGGTGGCCTGTCGGCTCTCCTGATGCCCCTGCTGCCTTTCTTCAGTAGCCGCACCTGGTGGTTTTCCTGCAGCTCTCAGGCGTTCTAGGTTGTTGCGAGGCGGCAGTCGCGAGAGCTCGAAAGTTCAAGTGGTGATGTGCTGCGGCTGCTCCAGGTCCTGAAGCTATCACGTCCCCTGCTCTAGGGTGAGCGTCTCTCAAGTCCGCCGGGTACGGCGCCTTGCGAGCCATGGCGAGAGGGAAGGGTCCCTCTGCGGCGAGAGAGACGGCGGATGTGTAATGTCTTTCTACTTGGGCGTTGGCCGGGCTCACTTTCCACACTTTGTTGCAAGCAGGTCCTCGGCGTGCTCGTGTGTGCCTCATCCCTAGATGGTTTGTTTGGCTGTAGTCTTCGGCTAGGACAAGCTTGTTCTTTGTGTTTGTGCGACCCGTTGAGTTGTTAGCCTCCTAGAGTGTCCCCTTGTATCGTTCGGTCGTGGGGTCTGTGTGTGTCTGTATCTCCTGGCCGGTTGATGGCTTTGTTAATTCAAAGCCGGGCTCTTCGCGAGCCTTCGTTCTAAAAAAAAAAAGTTTTCCACTAGTGCAAATGAAAGCAATCTCGAGAACAAGGCATTGACTACATATTCCACTTGTCTGAACCAAATGTATGAGAGATACACAATACTAATTGTTTACTATAGTTCATGATTTTCCTTCTAGTCAATACAGATATAAAGTCACTCCGATGCTCATAAATGTACTACTCACCGACACAAAATCAGTGCAAGATGGTAGATCTTTCACTGTGTACATCTTTCTACCATGATATTTTTCCAAACTAATTCATACCGGAGATAGGAAAAAAGCAGAAAACTATTGGTCAACATAAGAGGAAAATAACTACTCCATCTGTAAACTAATATAAGTAGTGATCTAAATGGTCTTATATTAGTTTATAGAGGTAGTACTACCGGAGGCCCAGGGCAGGCATAGCTGTCAAAAAAATTAAACTTGGAGTGGAGAAGAAAATGGAGGGCTTGGAGATAAATGTTGGGCAGCAGGATGGCATGGCAGAACACAAGAGCGTTGCGAACTGTGGCAGGGTGGCTGCAAACATGAACAGTAAAACAGGTGCCATGGAACTTGAGCTCCACCACAACTTTTCCATGATTTTTTAGCTAACGGCTAGAAAAACTTGAGCATCTGTCACGAGTATAAAATTGGATCCAGAAATCTCCAACGACATGTCATCAATTATTCCCACATAAAGCATGAAGGTAATAATTAATCAAAGGAACCACTGCTAGTCCTCTCTTTTTTGAAGAAAAAATCATAAGGCCACAAATGATGATGTTACAAATATGTCATCAATTACGACTACAATTTGGATGTCACTTGAATTGATATACAGATAAACGTTTAGTTAAAAGAGCATATTATATGTTGTAGTTTCATCCTGAAAGGAACACTTGCAACATGAAAAAGAAATCATGCTACGGGATCTACCTGTGAAATGTTGATCCGAAAATTGACTATTCATGTCAAATGAATTCAATCAAATCTTATCAATATGTACTTGGTTTTATCTTCTAATGTTCTGTGTTTCCATGCTTAATAGATATGGTTTATTTTGTATCAAGATTATTTTATCTTGTAGTGTACTCCCTCAGTTCCAAAATACTTATCGTAGTTTTAGTTTGAATTAGAACTAAAACCAGGATGAGTATTTGGCAACGGAGGAAGTAGCATGTTTCTATGCTTAGTTGTTTACAGACAACATCTATCTCCATGAACCTTATGGCCATAATGTGCTCTGCCACATTTTTTTCTTAGGACCCAGTCTACTTCCTATCTGAGCATTTAGTTTGTCTTCATCTAATGTTGATTGGTTTACATGTACTATTGTTTAACCAATCGATATCGGGAGGTGAGTAAACCAAGTTCTACTTGGGAACCCTCATGGCTTCTCTGGCTAACGCAAACGACATATCCTTGTCGCCAACGGATCCCACATTTTCTTAAATTTTGGCATTTCGGTTGCCACTCGTGGCCAAGGCCTTGTCCTTGTGATGGAGGAGTCAAGCAAATTGTGACCTTCGAAGGTCATGTTGCTATGCACTTGGCACCTCCGATTTTCGTAAAAACAATGGAGTTTTTGGTTGCTGCGGTGAATTGGTAGTTGTAGCACCTCAATCATATAATAGATTGAGTCAGAATGGCTCATTTGCCATGGTGTACTAGCAGCATTCCTCTTAAATTGCTCATACTTAGATATGCCATGTGTGCTACAAAATGTCTACAACTACACCACTCGCAGTAGAATTAAACGATCAGAAAAGTTGGCATGCGATATTTGGTGAAGCAATGATTATACATGTCCTGCCACACACATAGCTGGTCACTAGCCAGCCTCCTATAAATAAATAGCTTATTCCCCATGTTGTGAGATCACATAGTTAGTAGGGGAACTAGAGAATGGCAAAGCGTGGCAGGGGAGCAACAACGACGAGTAAGGTAACTAGCATGGACGGTGAGGTAGCAGAGACCAACGGGGAATGGGATGTGTTAGACATTCGAGTCGGGGGCACGTACATGGGCATATTCCACAAACAAATGGTGAAGCTAGGAAGAGCCGAGCACATGGCGGCTCTTCTATGTTTCCGGGAAGACATACAGATGCTCATTGTTGTCAAGCCGGTGCGATTCAATCCGTGATACAATCGTGATGTAGATTTCATCAGTCCACTAGGACAAGAGTGAATTCAGTAACGTCTGAGTCTGAGGCTTCACATAAGGACCAAACCTTCATCTATGACAGAGTTGTAATATAAGCAGAAAAGTCGCAAAGTGTGGCAGAGTGCCATGCGGTGTCATGGAGTATGGTTCAACCAACCAGATGGATTACTAGCTTAATGTGAAAACCCAAAATAATATGCTTGATCTTCTCACTTCCCAATTCATAGAACACTGACATACATAACTTACGTATTTTATGCGGGAAAACTACCGATCTATTTATTTTCAGTCATGGCAGAACATCAAACACTAAAAATAATAAGAATTAGTCCTAGATCCTAGACCATCTAGCCACGACTACGAATACTAATGCAAGCTGAAGCTGTGCTACCGTCATTGCCCCTTCCTCGCTGAAGTCAGGCAAAATTTATTCTAATAGACAGTTAGAAAGTCCTCGTGCCAAGGTCCCATAGGACTAGTGTACCAGAACAACAACCGACATCGATGAAGAGATGCGTACACCTAAAGGATCCAACCTAAGGATACACGAAGGTAGATGAACAAAGATTGTACAGCCGGGACGGGGGCTATGCGGCGAGAACCTTGTTCCATCTTTAGGCAGCCGTCACTGTCTCGCCTTCCTAAGCAGGACACAAATCCTAACAAAAAAACTCAAGAAAACATCTAAAACGAAGCCCTTCCTCTGACAAGGGCCAAGATCCATCACGCCTCTCCATGGCTCTAAGGCCATCAGAAATGAGGCAGACCGGCGATGGCGCCGACAGGAGGCAGAGGAACCCTAGACTTTTTTGGAGAGGAGGTGGCGGCTGCATGAGGCCAACCCAAGACTTCTGTTCCGTAAACCCGATGTAACCCATCGTTATTCCTTTGTTGGCCCATAACATACTTTTTTTGCGATATACATTACTAGAGTTCCTTGATCCCTTGTTGCACTATTGCATTATTGGGTTGCAACTTTTTCTTTATAGAAAAAAATCTTTTGATATATATCTAGTCAACTTGAGCTTTTATTTTCTTTTAAATTACAATAAATTTTCTTGTTTTTCGACAACGTCTTGAGATGTTGCACAAAATATAAAATTAAATAAATAGAATACCATTGAGGATGGATACCCTAGTCAGATTTTTTTGAACTGGTTGGGTTTTTATTCCTGAGAATCTCAAAACTTTATTACTCGAAGTTCACAATGCTTGGAATACAAATATGATCATGAGGTTGGTGGTGGTTATTCCTATTTACTACTCGTGTGCAACAAATAAACGAGCTTTCATGGATGGTGAAAGATCGAGGATGTCGCCTAGAAGGGGGGGGGGGTGAATAGGCGTTTTAAAATATTTACGGTTTAGGCTTGAACAAATGCGGAATAAACCTAACGGTTAATTTGTCAAGCACAAAACCTACAACAACTAGGCTCACCTATGTGCACCAACAACTTATGCTAAGCAAGATAAGCAACTATGTGATAGCAAGATATATGACAAGAACAATATGACTATCACAAAGTAAAGTGCATAAGTAAAGGGCTCGGGTAAGAGATGACCGAGGCACGCGGAGACGATGATGTATCCCGAAGTTCACACCCTTGCGGATGCTAATCTCCGTTTGGAGCGATGTGGAGGCACAATGCTCCCCAAGAAGCCACTAGGGCCACCGTAATCTCCTCACGCCCTCGCACAATGCAAGATGCCGTGATTCCACTAAGGGACCCTTGAGGGCGGTCACCGAACCCGTACAAATGGCAACCCTTGGGGGCGGTCACCGAACTCGTACACTTTGGCAACCCTTGGGGGCGGTCACCGGAACCCGTCAAATTGCTCGGGGCGATCCCCACAACCTAATTGGAGACCCCAACGCTTGCCCGGAGCTTTACACCACAATGATTGAGCTCCGAACACCACCAACCGTCTAGGGCGCCCAAGCACCCAAGAGGAACAAGCTCAAGGGCACCAAGCACCCAAGAGTAATAAGCTTCTCAACTTGTAACTTCCACGTATCACCATGGAGAACTCAAACCGATGCACCAAATGCAATGGCAAGGGCACACGGAGTGCCCAAGTCCTTCTCTCTCAAATCCCACCGAAGCAACTAATGCTAGGGAGGAAAATGAGAGGAAGAACAAGAAGGAGAACACCAAGAACTCCAAGAACTAGATCCAAGGGGTTCCCCTCACATAGAGGAGAAAGTGATTGGTGGAAATGTGGATCTAGATCTCCTCTCTCTTTTCCCTCAAAAACTAGCAAGAATTCATGGAGGGATTGAGAGTTAGCAAGCTCGAAAAAGGTCAACAATGGGGGCAAAAGCGAGCTCAAGAGATGGGGAACCATTGGGGAAGAAGACCCCCTTAAATAGGTCCCCATGAATCTGCCCGTTATGTGCAGAAACCTGTAGGACCGGTACAACCGGCCAAAGCAGAGGAAAAACCAACCTGGAAAAAGCTCTAAGCGGTACAACAGCCTGGGGAACCGGTAGTACCGGTTAAACCGGTTAAACCGGTCAACAACCGCCCAAGAACCGCTCCAAAACAGAAACTAGTCCGGTGGTAGAGCGGTACATGGCCGGTACAACCTCCGAACCAATTCTGGAGCGGTACAACCGCTCCAAACACCGGTTGTAGGGGCGGTACAACCTCTCTATGTAAAACAGGCAATATCAAAACAGCCACAACTTTCGCATACGAGCTCCGAATTCGATGAAACCAAGTTTGTTGGAAAGCTAGCAACAAGGGCTAACACAATCTTGATAGAAATATCAATAAGAAGCAAATGAGAAAAGGCCCAGAAGAAAATGGTGAGAACCCTTCCTTGGATAAGACCGGTAAAACCTTCAACACCGAAAACATCATAGAAGACGCATGCGAACTCCGTTTTCGATGAACTCAAGCTTGTCATCAAGATGACCATAAGCTCTAAGACTCACAAAGAGAACCAAACAAGAACAAAGAAACATGATGCAAGGATGCAATGGTTTGAGCTCTCTACTAACGATACGATCAAGCTACCAACTTGAGAGCCCCCCTTGATAGTACGGCAAACGATCCTATAACCCGGTCTCCCAACTACCACCACGAGACCGGTAAAATTGAAAACCTATCAAGGGCAAACCTTTGCCTTGCACATGGTCCACTTGAGCTAGATGAAGACGATCTTGACTCCCTCTAGTTGGACCACCTTTCTTGATTGCGTTGGCTCGATGAAGACTAGATGATTGCTCCCCCATAGTCCACTATGGGTGAGCGACTCTTCGGCACATCTTCACAAGTCCATTGACACCACAATGGATGGAAAGATTCAAACTTGATTGCTCCCCCATACTCCATTATGGGTGAGCCACTCTTCGTGTTGCTCCACTTGAACTTGCACACAACAAACTTGATGACGATCACCACTTGATGTCATCCTCCATGGGTTGTATGGGATCTTCCTCTTGACGCAAGACCATGGAAACATAACTAATACCACAAAGAACTCTCACGTAGACCATGGGTTAGTACACAAAGCGTAATGGACAATGCTTACCATACCATGGGAACACTTGGTCCTTCTCGGTACAACTTGTGCGCTTTGTGTGTTGATCAACTTGAATCACTCTCTGTACTTAGGCTAGATCAACGTTGAATCTTTCCAACTCTCTTCATTTGGATGATGTCTTGAAGGTAAACATGAATGATCACATAATCTTCTTCTTCAAGAAATGCTTGCAATAAGCTCAACACTCACATGACCAATCTTTGGATAATTCCTTAATAGCACCTTGGTCAACTCATAAACTCCTTGAAACCAACACATGGACTTAAAGAAAAGCCTATGGACAAAACCTTCAAATATAACTCAAGGCAACCATTAGTCCATAGAGATTGTCATCAATTACCAAAACCAAACATGGGGGCATCGCATGTTCTTTCAATCTCCCCCATTTTGGTAATTGATGACAATCACTTTCAAGAGAGTTTATATAAGGAATTATGCATCACCATGCAATACAACAACCAATAGTGCATGCAAATGAGATGCAAATGCTAAGGAACAAAACCAAAGCAAGAGGAGACAGCTCTCTAAACTTCTCCACACAACTCTCTGAAACTTCTCCCCCATTGGCATCGATTGCCAAAATGGGCTAAAAGCTTAGAAGGCCAATATAAAATGTGTTCCTCCACAAATTGTGTATTTCTCAACAAGAGAGTGGAATGCAATACACATATCCAACGGAAAATACTTGGAGGAAGATAAACTATATTGAGGCCCAAAGATTGCAAAAAGGAAGATATGCCACAAAGACATAATCAAAGAGAGAAACACGCAATCAAGCAATCAAAAGATACCAATTGAAGCAAGCTATCAAAAGATACCAATTGAACCAACTAGGCCAATGATCCTACGAGCCACATGAATAAAGGATATTATGATAAGAGCGGAGCAGTGTTCCAAAGAAACTAGAGAAGCTCCCCATGATTTGTGCACATCAAGAATTTTTGTATTTGAATACAAAGTGCACAAAGTAGGATCATAGCTCCCCCAAAATCAATAGAAACTCACACCCAGTGCAAGTGAGCAAATAGGAAACAAAGCCTAGCGCTTGCAACAAGCACATGGTTGAGCAACATATAAACGGGGCAACTTAAGAGTAGGCTCAACCAAAATGATGTGTGTGAGTCATGGCGAAGCACTTGAGAAGACTAAAAATAAGGATGAGCATTAAGCATCAACATAGTCTTGAAAGAATGAGGCACACGGTGCAAGGCCTATCATTCTCACACACAACTGGAAAATGGGTTCACACGCTTACTAATAAGCATATAAAGAACTTATGCTTGTGACAACCCGTGGTGAAGATAGAAGATGAAAGCCTCATCAAGACGAGGGATGCCAATTAAGATGGCAAAAGCCTCGTAACGATAAGCATGAGGAAAAAAAATCTTCACCACACAAGAGTGCATCAAGATGCAACGATAGAAGACACACACTCAAGGCAAAAGCTTTCACGGAGCCACCAAAGAAATAACATAAGAAAGACAAGGTGGACGTGAAAGAAAGGATATCAACTAGAGATGTAATTTCTCTCAAGTGTATAAGGTTCTATGTAGACGAAATCATGATGATATATATATCTACAAAGAAGAATGTACACCCGAAATAGTTACAACACGAAGGAACAAGATATCCACAAGGAGTCATAAATATACCAATAAGATATTTGCTTGAAAGCATAGCACTTGGCTAGATATGGTCCTATTGTATATAAATGAAGTCCAAACACACATCCAACAAGGGCATCACAACTAGCAACAAGAGATCATCGTTGGGATGCTTTGAGAAAGGAAACAAGTATCACAAGATATGAAATGAAAATCATGCCAAGATGCAACCTACACAAGGTTGAATGCAAGAGGAGAAAGCATGAATAGATACTTGTTACCGAGATATCATTGGAAGGATGTAGTAGATACCAATTGAAGGTAGATAGTAGTTCATTGATCATCCTAGCTTGACTCCAATATGCACATGGTGACAACACCTTCCTTGTGAGTGAGCCGAGCGTCCAATGCATCTCCAAATGTTCCTAGAAGAACAACACAAACTAAACGGTACCCAAACTCATCGGGACCAAATAGTTAGAAACACCAATACATATGACAAACTCCACATAAATATGTGCATATAGATATGAAAATGAATTTCATGCACATCTCATCCAAATTGAGACTAGGTGGAGTTTCCCCTATATAATGAGTCAATGAAAGAAAGCATGCCAAATAGAATACATGAAGTAAACATGCATGCTCAAGACTTTCAAAACCCGAAACCAAAAGACAAATAAATGCCAAGTGAAAAGGATACCAAATGGAGAAATCATCACTTGGAAGATATCATTAAAGATACATCAAGGAATGAGATATCCATTGATACACACTAAACTAAAGATGTCAAATTCCCAAAGAGAGGATGGTTCCAAACATACCAAGCTCTCAACAAAGTTTCATGATGGCACAAAGTACCCAAAAAAATGGCTTGCCTTCCACCAAAACACACTTGATAAGGATCACAAGAAGAGTGAAGAAAATAGAATAGCTCCCCCACGAGTTGTGCATTATATAGGATTTGTATTTGAATACAAAATGCACAAGGTGGGATCACTGCTTTCACTATATCTAGAAAACACTAGACAAGAACAAGAAATAAACAAGATCCACAAGTGGTATGGAAGACAACGGGAGTTAACACAAACCTTGGCAAGAGAAAAAGACAAATAAACAAAAGCCAATGTAAAGATGATCAATTAAATTCTACCACACATAAATCACTACCAATTGTCAAAACACAAGAAGTAGATGGAAAGAATTCCCGGTGGTAGATAGCAAGGATATCCAACATCATCTTCACACCACACACAAGCAAATTGCAACTTGTAGAGCTAACATGCCACCTAGGAACAATATAATTTACAATATCAATTCTTGGTGACAATATCTCAAATGTACATATTTTCTAGGCTTGTAATATGCACTTAGCATATTACTCCCCCATAATGTGATACCAATAAGAACTAAACAAGAGGAAATAAGAGGATCCAACACGAGATAATCAATGGAATTTTTAGAATTTGAATTTCTCATGAGAGATATACCACCTAGCGACTAGATAATCTTGTAATATCAATACTAGATGGTATTCCTCATGTACACACATTTATAGGATTGTGAGGTGCACAAAGCACATCACTCCCCCAAAATGGGATGTTCCATTGATCTCTCACACGAGCCAACTAGGATACAAACAGGAAGCAAAAAGGCTCAACGCACGACGCACACGTACATGATGTGCAAACCAACACACACATACTTGATTGCTCAAGATAGGCAAGTTGGAAGCGCAACATATACAAACACATGCAAGGAACAAAACCAAACATGCAAGGGGGCAAGTAACTTTCAAGGTAAACAATTTAAGTACAAGTTACTGCAAGGGGGCACATTGGATATAAGATAGAAACTTGATAATCCAATTGACTTGGCTTGAGACAAAGAGAATGATGAAGTCCCCTTAATTCTTCATAATGTAGCCAAGTCTCCAATGCCCTCCAACAACACCTATTGATCAAGTTTGAGCTTGTTGGTCCCCAACCAAGTTGGGTCCTAAGAGGTTAGTCGCAATAGGTTTGGCTATCCAAATGGTTCTTTGCTTGACACCACTTTGAGTACCAACAAACTTGGCAAACACATTGCCAACCTTATCCTTACCAAGAGAATAGATATCATCAATAATAATTGGGTTGGATAAGTTACCACTAGTGCATGAAGAAGCGACGTGACCTTTCTCACGACATAAGTAGCAACGTCTACTCTTCACTTTCTTCTCACTTGATTTCTCAATTTGAGAAGCATTAACTTGAGTCTTCTTGGGAAGAGGCCTTTCTTCAACTTGATGTTGAGCATGAGATTGAACTTGTGCCCTCTTCCCTTGTTGCTTGACACTAATGGCCTTCTTCTTCCATGGGCAAGATCTAACATGATGCCCTTCAACTTTGCACTTGAAGCAAACAATCTTGGCCGAATTCTTGACTTGTTCTTGGACCTTCTTCTTGTTCAACTTGGACTTCTTCTTCTTGTTGGAGTTGAATCCAAGTCCACCTTTGTCATTGGGGGATTTTTGCACACTCAAGATATTGTTGAGTGTGGCCTTCCCTTCATGACACTTTTCCAAGTCTTTCTTCAAAGAAGTGACTTGGGCCTTGAGCTCTTTGATTTCCTCTACATGGTTAGTCTCAACACAAGTACTAGAGGAAGTATAAGCTTCATCGTTAGAGCAACAAGGCAAGGAAAGCAATTCATCACAAGATGTACCAACATTGTGAGTAGATTAATTACAAGGACTAGCACATGACAGTATACTATTTTGACTAGAAGTAGTGCTAGTATCCACATGAGGCTCACTAGATGTTACCTTAGCAATCATGGCCTCATGAGATATCTTTAGCACACTATGGGATACTAGAAGATCATCATGAGAGCTTGAGAGCTTTTCACGACTTTCTTCCAGTTTCCCATAATTGCAAGATAGCACCTCAAGTTGAGACCGTAGCTCAACATTCTCCTTCAAAATGGATGCTTCACAAGTAATAGAATTAGTAGCACAAGCATCATCATTAACAACAAGAGGAGAAGGCAACTTGGTAAGCTCTTTTAAATAAGAAGCTTCAAGTTGAGCATGAGACTCGGTGAGTTTGATGAGCTCACCCTTGATGACCCTTGAGCCATTTTCGAGGTGCTCAAAATCCTCAAGGAGTCTAGCATGAGCAACTTCAAGCTTAGCATTTTTAGTTTCAAAAACATTGGCCACCTTAAGAGCTCTATCAGTAGATTCCTTCACTTTAGACAATTTTAGAGCAAAAATCTCCTCAAGAGATTCCTTGGTGGTTTGTTCAAGTTCAAGAGCTTGAGAGAGGTCCGCAATCTCATTAGCGTAATCATGCCCATGACCTTCCATTTTATCAATGGTGGCCTCATGCTCCTCTAGATGAGATTCCAACTCCTCAATGTATTTCTTGCCATTAATGGCAATGGACATTATTTCCATGAAGTTGGAACGAGCAATTTTATATTTATAAAGAGCTTTAAAACTCATTTCCCCTTAGTTTTTAAGGAGGCAACATTATCATTCTCTTCATCATTATCCTCATCATGATTAGCATCAACATCATCATCAAGAGACATATTGGGGTACCAAGTAGGAGATACCTTTGACGCCTGAGCCATAAGGCAAAAAGCAATAGATGATGATGTAGGATCCCTTGAGGCACCATTAAAAACCACATCTTGTTCCATGGAGTGTTCGGTTTCCACTACATTGTTAGCACAACAATTCGAGGAAATAGATGCATTTTTATCATGGCAACAAGACATAGCAAGCATATCATCATGAGATTTAGTCAAGCAATTTCTACATGATATGCAAGGACTATCAACACAAGCATGTGAAACATTTGGAGTGCTCGAAGTGTTAAAGCCCAAAGAAGGAGCATTGCAATAATATAGTGGTGAAGGATCATCCACAATAAGCATACTATTATCATTGCAACGACCAACACTACTCACCATGTCATTACCTTGTGGCAAACCACATGTAGGTGAAGTAGAAGAAGTTAAGAAGACTATACGACCGGAGGTGGAGGGAGAACAATCATCCCCACAAATCTTGGACACACCATATTTATCTTGAAGCTTCGTCCACAACTCATGAGCATCTCGGAACGGCATGAGTTGAAATATAACTACATTGCTCAAAGCATCGAAAAGCACATTAGAAGCTTGAGCATTGAGATAAGAGTTTTTCTCATCCTCTAAAGATAATCTTTGGGGTTCCTTTGGAGGAGAAAAACCCATATCTACAATTCGCTCTAAATTTGGGTCCATGACCCTAAAGAGATTAAACATGCGAATTACCCAAACATCAAAATTTGTGCCATCGAAACTAAGAGTGTCAGAGAATCCTAATCCCATAGTCGACATCTTTACTCTCTAGGCGGTAAAGCCTAATAAAGAGAGACGAGGCTCTCATACCAATTGAAAGATCGAGGATGTCGCCTAGAGGGGGGGGGGTGAATAGGCGTTTTAAAATATTTACGGTTTAGGCTTGAACAAATGCGGAATAAACCTAACGGTTAATTTGTCAAGCACAAAACCTACAACAACTAGGCTCACCTATGTGCACCAACAACTTATGCTAAGCAAGATAAGCAACTATGTGATAGCAAGATATATGACAAGAACAATATGACTATCACAAAGTAAAGTGCATAAGTAAAGGGCTCGGGTAAGAGATAACCGAGGCACGCGGAGACGATGATGTATCCCGAAGTTCACACCCTTGCGGGTGCTAATCTCCGTTTGGAGCGGTGTGGAGGCACAATGCTCCCCAAAAAGCCATTAGGGCCACCGTAATCTCCTCACGCCCTCGCACAATGCAAGATGCCGTGATTCCACTAAGGGACCCTTGAGGGCGGTCATCGAACCCGTACAAATGGCAACCCTTGGGGGTGGTCACCAAACCCGTACACTTTGGCAACCCTTGGGGGCGGTCACCGGAACCCGTCAAATTGCTCGGTGCGATCTCCACAACCTAATTGGAGACCCCGACGCTTGCCCGGAGCTTTACACCACAATAATTGAGCTCCGAACACCACCAACCGTCTAGGGCGCCCAAGAACCCAAGAGGAACAAGCTCAAGGGCACCAAGCACCCAAGAGTAATAAGCTTCTCAACTTGTAACTTCCACGTATCACCGTGGAGAACTCAAACCGATGGACCAAATGCAATGGCAAGGGCACACGGAGTGCCCAAGTCCTTCTCTCTCAAATCCCACCGAAGCAACTAATGCTAGGGAGGAAAATGAGAGGAAGAACAAGAAGGAGAACACCAAGAACTCCAAGAACTAGATCCAAGGGGTTCCCCTCACATAGAGGAGAAAGTGATTGGTGGAAATGTGGATCTAGATCTCCTCTCTCTTTTCCCTCAAAAACTAGCAAGAATCCATGGAGGGATTGAGAGTTATCAAGCTCGAAGAAGGTCAACAATGGGGGCAAAATCGAGCTCAAGAGATGGGGAACCATTGGGGAAGAAGACCCCCTTAAACAGGTCCCCACGAATCTGCCCGTTATGTGCAGAAACCTGTAGGACCGGTACAACCGGCCAAAGTAGAGGAAAAACCAACCTGGGAAAAGCTCTAAGCGGTACAACAGCCTGGGGAACCGGTAGTACCGGTTAAACCGGTTAAACCGGTCAACAACCGCCCAAGAACCGCTCCAAAACAGAAACTAGTCCGGTGGTAGAGCGGTACATGGCCGGTACAACCTCCGAACCAATTCTGGAGCGGTACAACCGCTCCAAACACCGGTTGTACCGGTCAACCGGTACAACCTCTCTACGGGGCGGTACAACCTCTCTATGTAAAACAGGCAATATCAAAACAGCCACAACTTTCGCATACGAGCTCCGAATTCGATGAAACCAAGTTTGTTGGAAAGCTAGCAACAAGGGCTAACACAATCTTGATAGAAATATCAATAAGAAGAAAATGAGAAAAGGCCCATAAGAAAATGGTGAGAACCCTTCCTTGGATAAGACCGGTAAAACCTTCAACACCGAAAACATCATAGAAGACGCATGCGAACTCCGTTTTCGATGAACTCAAGCTTGTCATCAAGATGACCATAAGCTATAAGACTCACAAAGAGAACCAAACAAGAACAAAGAAACATGATGCAAGGATGCAATGGTTTGAGCTCTCTACTAACGATACGATCAAGCTACCAACTTGAGAGCCCCCCTTGATAGTACGGCAAACGATCCTATAACCCGGTCTCCCAACTACCACCACGAGACCGGTAAAATTGAAAACCTATCAAGGGCAAACCTTTGCCTTGCACATGGTCCACTTGAGCTAGATGAAGACGATCTTGACTCCCTCAAGTTGGACCACCTTTCTTGATTGCGTTGGCTCGATGAAGACTAGATGAGTGCTCCCCCATAGTCCACTATGGGTGAGCGACTCTTCGGCACATCTTCACAAGTCCATTGACACCACAATGGATGGCAAGATTCAAACTTGATTTCTCCCCCATAATCCATTATGGGTGAGCCACTCTTCGTGTTGCTCCACTTGAACTTGCACACAGCAAACTTGATGACGATCACCACTTGATGTCATCCTCCATGGGTTGTATGGGATCTTCCTCTTGACGCGAGACCATGAAAACATACCTAATCCCACAAAGAACTCTCACGTAGACCATGGGTTAGTACACAAAGCGTAATGGACAATGCTTACCATACCATGGGAACACTTGGTCCTTCTCGGTACAACTTGTGCGCTTTGTGTGTTGATCAACTTGAATCACTCTCTGTACTTAGGCTAGATCAACCTTGAATCTTTCCAACTCTCTTCATTTGGATGATGTCTTGAAGGTAAACATGAATGATCACATAATCTTCTTCTTCAAGACATGCTTGCAATAAGCTCAACACTCACATGACCAATCTTTGGATAATTCCTTAATAGCACCTTGGTCAACTCATAAACTCCTTGAAACCAACACATGGACTTCAAGAAAATCCTATGGACAAAACCTTCAAATATAACTCAAGGCAACCATTAGTCCATAGAGATTGTCATCAATTACCAAAACCAAACATGGGGGCATCGCATGTTCTTTCAATCTCCCCCATTTTGGTAATTGATGACAATCACTTTCAAGAGAGTTTATATAAGGAATTATGCATCACCATGCAATACAACAACCAATAGTGCATGCAAATGAGATGCAAATGCTAAGGAACAAAACCAAAGCAAGAGGAGACAACTCTCTAAACTTCTCCACACAACTCTCTGAAACTTCTCCCCCATTGGCATCGATTGCCAAAATGGGCTAAAAGCTTAGAAGGCCAATATAAAATGTGTTCCTCCACAAATTGTGTATTTCTCAACAAGAGAGTGGAATGCAATACACATATCCAACGGAAAATACTTGGAGGAAGATAAACTATATTGAGGCCCAAAGATTGCAAAAAGGAAGATATGCCACAAAGACATAATCAAAGAGAGAAACACACAATCAAGCAATCAAAAGATACCAATTGAAGCAAGCTATCAAAAGATACCAATTGAACCAACTAGGCCAATGATCCTACGAGCCACATGAATAAAGGATATTATGATAAGAGCGGAGCAGTGTTCCAAAGAAACTAGAGAAGCTCCCCATGATTTGTGCACATCAAGAATTTTTGTATTTGAATACAAAGTGCACAAAGTAGGATCATAGCTCCCCCAAAATCAATAGAAACTCACACCCAGTGCAAGTGAGCAAATAGGAAACAAAGCCTAGCGCTTGCAACAAGCACATGGTTGAGCAACATATAAACGGGGCAACTTAAGAGTAGGCTCAACCAAAATGATGTGTGTGAGTCATGGCGAAGCACTTGAGAAGAATAAAAATAAGGATGAGCATTAAGCATCAACATAGTCTTGAAAGAATGAGGCACATGGTGCAAGGCCTATCATTCTCACACACAACTGGAAAATGGGTTCACACGCTTACTAATAAGCATATAAAGAACTTATGCTTGTGACAACCCGTGGTGAAGATAGAAGATGAAAGCCTCATCAAGACGAGGGATGCCAATTAAGATGGCAAAAGCCTCGTAACGATAAGCATGAGGAAAAAAATCTTCACCACACAAGAGTGCATCAAGATGCAACGATAGAAGACACACACTCAAGGCAAAAGCTTTCACGGAGCCACCAAAGAAATAACATAAGAAAGACAAGGTGGACGTGGAAGAAAGGATATCAACTAGAGATGTAATTTCTCTCAAGTGTATAAGGTTCTATGTAGACGAAATCATGATGATATATATATCTACAAAGAAGAATGTACACCCGAAATAGTTACAACACGAAGGAACAAGATATCCACAAGGAGTCATAAATATACCAATAAGATATTTGCTTGAAAGCATAGCACTTGGCTAGATATGGTCCTATTGTATATAAATGAAGTCCAAACACACATCCAACAAGGGCATCACAACTAGCAACAAGAGATCATCGTTGGGATGCTTTGAGAAAGGAAACAAGTATCACAAGATATGAAATGAAAATCATGCCAAGATGCAACCTACACAAGGTTGAATGCAAGAGGAGAAAGCATGAATAGATACTTGTTACCGAGATATCATTGGAAGGATGTAGTAGATACCAATTGAAGGTAGATAGTAGTTCATTGATCATCCTAGCTTGACTCCAATATGCACATGGTGACAACACCTTCCTTGTGAGTGAGCCGAGCGTCCAATGCATCTCCAAATGTTCCTAGAAGAACAACACAAACTAAACGGTACCCAAACTCATCGGGACCAAATAGTTAGAAACACCAATACATAGGACAAACTCCACATAAATATGTGCATATAGATATGAAAATGAATTTCATGCACATCTCATCCAAATTGAGACTAGGTGGAGTTTCCCCTATATATTGAGTCAACGAAAGAAAGCATGCCAAATAGAATACATGAAGTAAACATGCATGCTCAAGACTTTCAAAACCCGAAACCAAAAGACAAATAAATGCCAAGTGAAAAGGATACCAAATGGAGAAATCATCACTTGGAAGATATCATTAAAGATACATCAAGGAATGAGATATCCATTGATACACACTAAACTAAAGATGTCAAACTCCCAAAGAGAGGATGGTTCCAAACATACCAAGCTCTCAACAAAGTTTCATGATGGCACAAAGTACCCAAAAATGGCTTGCCTTCCACCAAAACACACTTGATAAGGATCACAAGAAGAGTGAAGAAAATAGAATAGCTCCCCCACGAGTTGTGCATTATATAGGATTTGTATTTGAATACAAAATGCACAAGGTGGGATCACTGCTTTCACTATATCTAGAAAACACTAGACAAGAACAAGAAATAAACAAGATCCACAAGTGGTATGGAAGACAACGGGAGTTAACACAGACCTTGGCAAGAGAAAAAGGCAAATAAACAAAAGCCAAATTAAAGATGATCAATTAAATTCTACCACACATAAATCACTACCAATTGTCAAAACACAAGAAGTAGATGGAAAGAATTCCTGGTGGTAGATATCAAGGATATCCAACATCATCTTCACACCACACACAAGCAAATTGCAACTTGTAGAGCTAACATGCCACCTAGGAACAAGATAATTTACAATATCAATTCTAGGTGACAATATCTCAAATGTGCACATTTTCTAGGCTTGTAATATGCACGCAGCATATTACTCCCCCATAATGTGATACCAATAAGAACTAAACAAGAGGCAATAAGAGGATCCAACACGAGATAATCAATGGAATTTTTAGAATTTGAATTTCTCATGAGAGATATACCACCTAGCGACTAGATAATCTTGTAATATCAATACTAGATGGTATTCCTCATGTACACACATTTATAGGATTGTGAGGTGCACAAAGCACATCACTCCCCCAAAATGGGATGTTCCATTGATCTCTCACACGAGCCAACTAGGATACAAACTATCAAGGGCAAACCTTTGCCTTGCACATGGTCCACTTGAGCTAGATGAAGACGATCTTGACTCCCTCAAGTTGGACCACCTTTCTTGATTGCGTTGGCTCGATGAAGACTAGATGATTGCTCCCCCATAGTCCACTATGGGTGAGCGACTCTTCGGCACATCTTCACAAGTCCATTGACACCACAATGGATGGCAAGATTCAAACTTGATTGCTCCCCCATACTCCATTATGGGTGAGCCACTCTTCGTGTTGCTCCACTTGAACTTGCACACAGCAAACTTGATGACGATCACCACTTGATGTCATCCTCCATGGGTTGTATGGGATCTTCCTCTTGACGCAAGACCATGGAAACATACCTAACCCCACAAAGAACTCTCACGTAGACCATGGGTTAGTACACAAAGCGTAATGGACAATGCTTACCATACCATGGGAACACTTGGCCCTTCTCGGTACAACTTGTGCGCTTTGTGTGTTGATCAACTTGAATCACTCTCTGTACTTAGGCTAGATCAACCTTGAATCTTTCCAACTCTCTTCATTTGGATGATGTCTTGAAGGTAAACATGAATGATCACATAATCTTCTTCTTCAAGACATGCTTGCAATAAGCTCAACACTCACATGACCAATCTTTGAATAATTCCTTAATAGCACCTTGGTCAACTCATAAACTACTTGAAACCAACACATGGACTTCAAGAAAAGCCTATGGACAAAACCTTTAAATATAACTCAAGGCAACCATTAGTCCATAGAGATTGTTATCAATTACCAAAACCAAACATGGGGGCATCGCATGTTCTTTCAGATGGTCCCTCTCGGTAGGCTGGCGAACTGTTCCAGTTCGACATTTTTCTTTTTTCATTTTTTTCTTCCACTGTTTCTGTTTCACTTTTTCATTCTTCATTTTCTTTTATTCTCTTTTTCTTTCAAAAAATAAATAATTTTTTAAATGTTCATTTCTTTTGTTTTAATTTTTTATAGGATATGTTTTATGTTCTCAAAAAATGTTCATCGTGTATCAAGAAAATATTCATCATACATTATAAAAATGTTCTATATGTATTTCAAGAACAATATAATGTATTATAAAAATATTTATCACATATTAAAAAATGATGAATACGTATTCTCAGAATATTCATCCTTTATTTTAAAAATGTTAATCCGATAATATAAAAATGCTAAATATGTATATTGATATGATCATCATGTATTATAATTTTTTTAGATATCGTAAGGTCTATTATTAAAAAAAGCATCT
>NC_057803.1:719978801-719993484 GCF_018294505.1 Triticum aestivum | reverse complement strand
AATTGTTCTTGTATTAAAAAGATACTCGAATTTTCAAAATATGTGCATCACTTTCAATTTTTATTCCTGAGTTTGGAAAAGTTCATAAATTTGAAGAAGACACAAAGAATTTTGAAACAAGTTCACAAATTTGAAAAGTTTACAAATCTGGAAATCAGCTCATGGATGTGGAGAAAAGTTTATCAATTTCTAGTAAATTTTGACAAAATGTGACTAGTTTATGAAATTTGTGAACATTTTGTGATATCCTAAAAAAATAAAAATCAAGGTTATTTATGGAATTCCAAGAAACGAAACTATCATGGGAATGGAACCTTATATTGAAACTACCTATGGCCTAATCAATAAACGAAAATACCATGGACCTTGGCAATTTTTCTTTGTGAGGTTCATAACTCGTCATCACATTTTTTTTCCCAATGAGCAAGGCAAATCAAATGTTTCCTGAACTTTGTTTAATATATTGCACAATGGCAATTGGGTAAGACTACACCACGACACATTCGTTATATGTTGCATGGCACATTTATTGAACTTAACATGGCATTTTTTTCCAATGAGCATTGCAAAGCAAACGTTTTTCCCGATCTTCTTATTTTTTTTCAATATATTACACAATGGCAATTTGGTAAGACTACACGTACTTTCATTGTATGTTGCATGCCACATTTATTTAGCTTAACATGGCATTTAAAAAAATGTCATGTTTAGCCAATAAAAATGCCATGCAACATACAACACATTTTCATGGCATTTTTATTTAATTTTATCAATAAGAAAATGCCATGGTTTGTTTTATTGCTTTTAAGAAAATGTGTTTTCCTATTTTTGTGACATGCAAATTCATAACTTTTATTATTATTATTATTATTATTATTGTTGTTGTTGTTATTCAACATGGCTTTTTAGAGTAATTTTTTTCCTAATTGTGCTAATAGGGGTGGGCGTTCTGTATAAACTGAAATTTTGGTTTCTAACAATCGATTTTCTTCTAAATTTGGTTCGGAAAACTAGAAACGAAATTGGTAGCTAAAAAGAGCTAACCGAAAATTCGGTTAACCAAAAAATCGGTACAGTTTTCTGTTTTATATCGAAGCACCACGCTTTAACTATTTGCACTTGGAATGAAGCTGCGGCCCCTCTTATGTAGACAAAAAATCTGCCTCAACTCCTCAGTTGGGCGAGGTGGGACTAAACCAGTCGCACGCGCGGGCACACCCTTCACAAAAATTCCAACTTGAGCTGGGCCTGCCATGCTTGCATGCACTTTGCTCATTTAAGACCCACGTTACGTGAGAGGGAGTGAATGTGCACGATGCGCTTTGGTGGGCGTACGTGGGCGCGTGACTCCCGGAGACCTTTGGTTATTTAACGCCGAGTCTCGTTTTCTGGTTTTTATTCGGTTAACCGAGATGAAAACCAAACCAACCGAATTTTGTTCGGCTAGTGGACTAGAAACTGAATTTTTCAGTGCCAGTCGTCAAAATCAAAACTTTGGTTTATTCAGTTTGGGCATCGGTTCGGTTTTCGGTTTGGCGGTTTTTATGCCCACCCCTACTTGCCATGTGCAATTTTTATTAAAGAGACCTCGTCAACATTAGTAATTAGATCATGGCATTTTCATTAAGTAGACCATGTCAAATTTCAAATTTAGGTAGCATGGCATCTATATTCTTTAGAGCATGGCAATATTTATTAATTAGACTATGGTAATATTTTAGCTACCATGGCATTTTTAGTTGAAGTACACCATGGCATGTTCAATTTGGGTAGCATGACATTTTATTTCCTTAGAGCATGGAACTTTTAGGGTATTTTTTCCTAATCTTGCCATGTGCAGTTTCTTCTATAGGGACCTTGGCAACTTTAGTAATTCGACCATGGCATTTTCGTTAAGTAGACCATGCATGGCAGTTTCTTTATATGCTTTAGAGCATGGCAATATTATTAATTAAGAACATGGTAATTTTTTCGCTACCGTGCCATTTTTGGTTCAAGTATACCATTATTCAATTTAGGTAGCAGGACATTTTATTTCTTTAGAACATCACATATTTTTAGTAATTAGACCATGACATACTTATTAAGCAGACCATGTGAGTTTCAGTTTTTGGTAGCATGGCATTTATATTCTTTAGAGCATTGGAAATATTATTAATTAGACTATGGTAATAGTTTAGCTACCATGGCATTTTTAGTTTAAGTATGCCAACACATATTCAATTTAGGTAGCATGGCATTTTATGTCTTTCGGACGTAAAAACTTTTAGTAATTAGACCATGGCAATTTCAGTTTTAGGTAGCACAACATTTATATTCTTTAGAGCATCACAATATTATTAATTAAAATATGGTAATTTTGTAGCTACCATAGCATTTTTAGTTTAAGTATACATTGCATATCCAATTTAGGTAGCATGGCATTTTATTTCTCTAGAATATCCCATTTTTTAGTACTTAGACCATGGCATTTTTAGTAGGCAGAGCGTGGAACTTTTATTTTTCGTAGCATGGCATTTTTTTGTCCTTTCGAACATGGCCATTTCATTTATTTAGATAATCTCCATTTTTTGTGTTTAAACTATTTTTTTATTTTTTATGACATGTAATGATTTTGGACTTGTGTTAGTTTACCATGTCAAATTGCATTGTGTATTGGTCTATCGCATTATCCATGGCTAATCAATGATTTTTTTTCCAAGGATTTTTACCCGTACGAATTAAACTATGCACAAACCTGTGTATATCATATTCTAACAAACTTAATATGCATTTTTTGTCATATACAGTTTGGTCCCATTGGTGATTGGGCAATGAAAATGCCTATGGTCAAAAGAATGAACCAGAAACATTTGCTGGGAGGGGCTAACCCCCAGTGGACGGCCTTTCCATAACTCTAGTCATGATGGTCTTCCCTCAGAAAAATTGCATGATGAGACAAGTGAACGGCCACCGGCTCATGTATATATGCTTGTCCGAGTCGGACGCACCACTGGAATTTTCGTATACGCTGGGTGTTGGCGTCTTCGCCGAGAGCCAAAACACAGGCACTCGGCAAACTAAACAACGCCGAGAGCCACACTCGGCAAACCTGGCCTCACGGCAACTGCTTACTTTGCCGTCACTGGCTCATGGCGAACAAGCACCGAACGGCAAACGGCGCAGAAGCGGAGAGCCGCACACGGCAAAGAGGAGCCACGTAGCATGTCCGTTCGCACTTGACGGCTCCGTCAGTTACTTCTGATAATACCGAGGGTCGTTTCTCGACGCTCGGCAAAGTATATGCCACATCATCCTATTTTCCTTTTTTTGTGTGTTCTAGACCCAACAATGTCATAACTTTTCCCAATGAGCGATACCGAACCATGACAAAGGGACGCTGTCAGTGACCCAACTGCACCTCCAGTTACGTCACCGAAGCTCTGTCCATGACAAGGACACCGTCGCCATGGATGCATCATTGATCTGTCGTAGTCCTTCCGTGCAATGTGGTCTGCTGGAGGATTCTCCGTCACTCTCCTTCACCTACTCCCCTGGCTCAAGGTGCACGCCGCACTACCAATGCAGTGCAAGGCAAGGTGATGATAGCATTCTCCTCAGCAGTCAACATGTACTGCCCGCCCGACACACCAAAACCACAACGCGTCGTCAATCGTCTACCATAACAATAACACCATGCCAAAAGCTTTACACGATGGAGCTTATCACCTTGCTTTCCTATAGCTAGTGCGGCCTAAGACTGCTGCCATTGTGGACAGTGGCGGAGCCAGGAAATTCGAATGAGGAGGGCCAAGTACTGTTATGTCTTGTTAAACAGAGCCGGTTCATGAAAATACATCATTTTAGCAGCAAAACATCAAAGTTTACACTAATACTAGACTCAAATCAGTATTGTTAGGGGGGCAGGGCCCCTGCTGGTTCCCCTGGCTCCGCCACTGATTGAGGAGTCCACGACTTCATCTCAGTTTGCACAGCTGCAGCGCGCGCCGCCGCCATGCAGCTCGCCGCTCTGTGCACCGACCCCTTTGTGCTCTCCTGCATCCTCCTGTGCCTCCTGCTCCACCTAGCGCTATGCCGCTCCCCGAACCACCGCAGCTCCCGGCTACCGCCGGGGCCTCTTGGCGTCTCGATTCTCGGCGCAACACCGTTAGAAGTAAATTGCATAAAACCACCACTTTTAGGGTTAGGTTTACGAAAAATATTAGGATACAGTTTCTCTGCAGAAAACATCACATTTTGTGTAATTGTTTTGCAAAAACCACTGATCGGTGGATTTGGCTCGGTTAAGTGCATTTATGACAGATGGGGTCCGTTTTTCGCTGACGTGGCATACCGTTTTGCCAAAAAGAGCACTAGATGGGTCAAAAAGCAGAAACACCCCCAACATTCTTTCCTCGTACCCCCCAGGCCCTTCCCCCATCTCCCTGGGCTTTGTCAGCCTTGCTCCCGCAGCCGCCCGAGGAGAGGATCCCGCACGCTGATACGTCTCCGTCGTATCTATAATTTTTGATTGTTCCATGCCAATATTCTACAACTTCCATATACTTTTGGCAACTTCTTATACTATTTTTGGGACTAACATATTGATCCAGTGCCCAGTGTCAGTTCCTGTTTGTTGCATGTTTTATGTTTCGCAGAAACCCCATATCAAACGGATTCCAAACGGATAAAAACGGACAGAGAATATTTTTGGAATATTTGGGAAATATGGGAGGAAGAATCAACGCGAGACGGTGCCCTAGGTGGCCACGAGGCAGGGGGGCGCGCCTGCTCCCCTGGGCGCGCCCCTGACCATCGTGGGCCCATCGTAAGGCGGTTGTTGTTATTCTTTTGCCACAATAAAGCTAATTTTAGGAGAAAATCTGGGCGAAAGTTTTAACCCAATCGGAGTTACGGATCTCCGGATATAAAAAAACGGTGAAAGGGCAGAATCTGGGAGCACAGAAACAGAGAGAGACAGAGAGATAGATCCAATTTCGGAGGGGCTCTCGCCCCTCCCACGCCATGGGAGCCAAGGACCAGAGGGAAAACCCTTCTCCCATCTAGGGAGGTGGTCAAGGAAGAAGAAGAAGGGGGGCTCTCTCCCCCTCGCTTCCGGTGGCACCGGAACGCTGCTGGGGGCCATCATCATCACCGCGATCTACACCAACACCTCCGCCATCTTCACCAACATCTCCTTCACCTTCCCCCATCTATATTCAGCGGTCCACTCTCACGCAACCCGTTGTACCCTCTACTTGAACATGGTGCTTTATGCTTCATATTATTATCCAATGATGTGTTGCCATCCTATGATGTCTGAGTAGATTTTCGTTGTCCTATCGGTGATTGATGAATTTCTATGATTGATTTAATTTGTGTGTGGTTATGTTGCTGCCCTATTGTGCCCTCCGTGTTGCGCAAGCGTGAGGGATTCCCGCTGTAGGGTGTTGCAATACGTTCATGATTCATTTATAGTGGGTTGCTTGAGTGAAAGAAGCATAAACCCGAGTAAGGGGGTTGTGGCATATGGGATAAAGGAGACTTGATGTGTTAATGCTATGGTTAAGTTTTACCTTAATGATCTTTAGTAGTTGTGGATGCTTGCTAGAGTTCCAATCATAAGTGTATATGATCCAAGAAGAGAAAGTATGTTAGCTTATGCCTCTCCCACATAAAACTTGCTATCGGTCTAGTAACGTAGTCAATTGCTTAGGGACAATTCCACAACTTCTACCACCACTTTTCCACACTCGCTATATTTACTTTATTGCTTCTTTATCTAAACAGCCCCTAGTTTATATTTACCTACTCTTTATTATCTTGCAAAACTATTCAACAACACCTACAAATTACTTCTAGTTTCATACTTGTTCTAGGTAAAGCGAACGCTAAGCGTGCGTAGAGTTGTATCGGTGGTCGATAGAACTTGAGGGAATATTTGTTCTACCTTTAGCTCCTCGTTGGGTTTGACACTCTTACTTATCGAAAGAGGCTACAACTGATCCCCTACACTTGTCGGTTATCACACGCTGCCGCAAGTAGTAGCTCGCCGGATCAGCCGAAGCCGGCGAACTACGAAGGAGGGTGCACCACAGTCCAGTTCTTGGACTTGAAGTCGAACACCCACAACGCATGCCCTCTGTAGCGTTCCTCGAACTCGATGGCACCGGTCACCACCACGTGCCCGGCGCTGTCGCCGCTCGACTGCGCACGTTGTGCCGGCCACAAGACCCGGCGGGTAAGGGCCCACCTCGAGCCAGCCCCAGCTATACCTGGCCATACCCCGGGCCGGCCGGGCTTTGGGCCGGGCCTAGCCAACCCTGATGCAAAAAACCCATGCCCGGGCCCGGCCCGGCCATCGGGCCTATTTTCTGGGCCCGAGCCTGGCCCGAACACCTAAAAGCCCGTCGGGCTCCGGGCCGGCCCGGTCCGACCTTCAGAAAAACGCAAAAACGACGGGCCCGGGCCCGGCCCGGCCCAGCCTTCGGGCTCAAAATCTAGGCCCAAGCCCGGCCCAGAGGCAGCGTCAGGCCGGGTCGGGTCGGGCTTTTTCGGGCCAGGCCGGCCGGGCCGGGCCGGGCTTCCCATGGCCAGGTATTGCCCCAGCGCTCCCCGCTCCACTCCAACACGGTGGTGGTGCCCTCGATGCACCACACGCGCCGCGCACCACCAGGTGAGCCGCCAACACCGGTGCGCGCACGTGCTCCAGGCACCACCATCTCCGACGAGGGATGTCGCGCTGACGACCCGATTTGACCTCAGGGAAAGCACCTCGTCCGGATCTGGCGAGGGATGTCGCGGTGCTGCCCCGATTTTGCTTCCCGCGCAAGGAAACGCCCCGCTCGGGCCGTCGCGACCCCAATTTGGCCTCCAGCACGAGGAGTCGCCCAACGCCGGCTGCCGGATCCAACGTGGGATGCCGCCCCCTCCCCATGATTTGGCCTCTTGCGCGAGGAGGCGCCCGACGCCGGCTGCGTTGACCGCTCCAACCAGTGGAGAGGATGCACGGGGCTGATTGCCTTTTTTCTTCATTTAGGTTTAGGGGTGTCTGTGTAAAATCTATGGACTACTTTGTAAAATTATATTAAAATTGACATGGCACGAAATGTTACGCCACATAGGCAAAAAAAAGGCCTCATCTGTCATAAACGCGCTTAACCGAGCCAAATTCGTCAATCAGTGATTTTTACAAAAACAATTATGCAAGATGTGGTGTTTTCTGTAAAAAAAAACCTATATCCTAGCATTTTTCACAAATCTAACCCTCAAAGTGATGGTTTTATGCAATTTACTTTGCCTTTCGTCTGCCCGGCCCCGCACACCGGCCTCGCCGCCCTAGCGCGCAAGTACGGCCCCGTCATGTACCTGCGGATGGGCACCTGCGGCGTGGTGGTGGCGTCGTCGCCGTCGGCCGGGTGAACTGCGAACATGGTGCTCGCCGACTACGGGCCCAAGTGGAAGCTGATGCGGAAGCTGGCGAGCTGCACCTGCTTGGGGCGTGCGTGCGCCGCGACGGGGCGGGGCGCGCCCTGCGCGGCATGGCGCAGGCCGCTGAGGCCGGGCGACCCGTGGTGGTGCCGGAGGTGCTGGTGTGCGCGCTGGCCAACATCGTGGGGCAGATCACGGTGAGCAGGCGGTGTTCGACGCGCAGGGCGACGAGTCGAACAGCTACAAGGAGATGATCGTGTCGCTGCTGACCGGCGCGGGGCTGTTCAACATCAGCGACTTCGTGCTGGCGCTGTCGTGGCTGGACCTGCAGGGGGTGCATGCCAGGCTGCGCCGGGTGCACCGCCAGTTCGACGGGCTCATCACCAAGCTGCTGGCCGAGCACGCCGCGACGGCCGAGGAGCGCGCCCGCGAGGGCCGCCTCGACTTCGTGGACAGGCTCCGCGCCAGCAGCGGCGAGGACGGCGAGACCATCACCGAGGTCAACATCAAGGGCCTCATCTTCGTAAGCGTCTACCTCTATCCCCACACTATTCCATCCTGTTTGTTTTCTCCGTCATTTCTTTCTGATTAATTACCGTGACATCAAGACCATCACCATTAGTTTCTCCCTTATCTTGAAATGATGACTGATCGAGATGGATGCGCATCGTCTGTACGTACGTATGCACGATCGATCGACATGGGAACCACCATTAGCAAATGCACTCGATCGAGTGAAGCAGTTCTGGTGGTGGTGCAATATAATTGTCGGTCGTAACCTAGCTAGTGGAGTGGTTGGAAAGAGATGGAGGCAAATGTTGACGGCTACTGCAGGGTAGTGGCGTCGCTGCCATGTCCATGATGATGAGTATATATAGGTAGTAGGTTCAAAACCAGTCAAGCCAAGGTCCACATCTAGCTAGTGTGAGTGTCCGTAGTCGTACTAGCATGATGCAAACTCCTGCTCTTGTTGCATACCACGCAATAATTTCAGTACGTACACCCATCCCATGGCATGGCATGATTCCTTAAACTTTGCACCTACTAACCTAAATCAAGGGAATCATGCATGCATGGCATGGCATGATTCCACTACAAACTACATACGGATGTATATAGACATATTTTAGAGTGTAGATTCACTCATTTTGCTCCGTATGTAGTCCATAGTGGAATCTCTAAGAAGACTTATATTTAGGAACGGAGGGAGTATATCCTCATCTGTGGCATGTTTACATTTCTGATGGTTGCGTGGTGACTGGCAAAGTGCTCGCCCCGGTCGACCTGCGCAGAGCATTGCCCAGAAAGAAAGAAAAAAAAGGCAAGGTTACATGTCTGTCCAACTCGGTCTCCAGTCCACACATGATCCATCGATAGCAATTACTCACCCTTTCCATTCCATGTAAACAAAACTGATTTTAGTCCTTTGGGTTGGGAAGAGAACAGTGAACGTGACAACGATTTCTCTAGTACTCGGTTGGTGCAGTGTAGCTTTGCCTTTGCTTTGATTCCTATTGAAACCATGTGGGCATAACGATATGTTTGATTATGGTCTACTACTTAGCAGTTAACACCAAACATGCACGTTAAGGCGACAAGTCATTCTCAACTGACCAGTGGTGATGGTATAATTGAGTGCACCAAACTGATCAGATTGCCAGGCAAAGTGCACTCCAGTCAGTCCAGTACTTCACGGTGTACTGTATAAAAAACTTGCCATCTAGGTAAAAATCTGATGTCGCGGCTTATCAAATGAGAAAATATAGTTTTTATTGTATATATACTCTAGATATAGATCTTAGCATTGAACCAAGATAGCAACAACTTTTTGTCTTACAAAACACATTAAATCAGAGTACTTTTAGATACAACATTAAGATACAACACATTGCAAAAGTTGCATCAAAAGTTCAAAACACATATTTATTATAGTATAAGATATTTTAAAATATGAGGCATTAGGAGTGCCTTCAGGTCATGTGATAATCAGAGTTGATGATTATGTTTGTGTTTAATTAGTACTCCATCCTATGCACCAGTTGTAATACCGAATTTGCCACCCGAGTCAATGCACGCTTTTTCCGTAAATGATTACTACTTATTGCCATTCTAGTACTACTACCTCTGTCCGGGTTTATAGGCCCCCTTTTATTACGGGCTAAAGTTTGATCGTAAATTTAATTAATAAAAACATAAACTATATGTCACAAAAATTATACTGCAGAAAGCCCCTTTCAAATAGAAACCCAACAATATACTTTTTCTATCATATAATTTATCTCTTGTTAGTTTTCTAAATGTTCAAAATTTGACCCAAAATACAAATGGTCCCAGTGAACCCGGACGGAGGTAATACTTCATACCAGAACACAAACGAGAAATGTAATTCTACCATACGTGGGATATCTCATGCATGCATCAGCCATTCATTGAGTTGGAGATTTGTACCCTCACTGGCGTATTCACATGTATGCATATTTTGCCGATGCATATTCATCAAAATAGTGTCAACCTTTCCCCCTATGCATGACAACTTTTTTTCCCAAGATTCCCGTCACCTCTCTCCTCCTATACCTCTCAAATAGCATATATAGCAAGGTTTTGGATCCCAAATAGGCAAATTTCCTCGTGGGTGGGCGATATTCCCGGTAACCACGGTTACCGAGAAATACCGAAAAATTTCGGACGAAATTTACAATTGAATTTTGAATTCAAACAATTTTTAGTTAGATATAATAATATCTTGAACTAATGTGAGTCAGAAAAGAGGTACTAGCTCAGTGGTACCTGAACTATGCGCGCCGTTAGCGGTGTTGACGTCGTGAGTTCGAATCTCTGGATTGTCATTTTTTTTACTGCCTATTCTAAAAAATAACAAAAAGAACAAAAAAAAGTCCGGGAGGAGGACTAGAACCAGCTACCTCTAGAGGCGCATAACAGATGGTTACCACTACGCCAAAGTAAAGGCGTTGTCTCAAATGAGAACCAAAGCTTATTTATTAGACCTGTAGCGTTCAAATTCAAATTATTCAAAAATTTCGGTATTTTTTGCTCGGGATAGGTATTTCTCGTGGGGCGGCGAGAAACGCGGTAACCGCCCGGTATCCGTTTTTCTCGGGCGGTACCCAAAACCATGATATATAGTACATGGATTTTTTTTTGTCTTAAACTTGCAACAGCCATATATTTCCTTTGTTCTCGAACATAAGGTGTGCACGCTTTTCAAGATTTAAGTATGACCATAAATCTAACCAATGAAATGTGGGTAATGTGGCATGCAAATTATACCATTGAATTCATATTCAAAAGAAGTTTACAATGGTGTTTTTTTTGTAACATGATTTATGTATTATTGGTCTAATTGATGGTCAAAGTTAAATCTCGAAAAGCGTCTGCACCTTATATTCAGGAATGGTGGGATATGGTGGAATAACTCCCGGATAAATATTCCGTTTGAACAACAAAGTGCACTAAAACACAATGAAACATTCTGGTGAACTCCAAAAGAGAGTGAACCTTGAGAATGTTAAACAAAAATGTTAGTAGCATTTTTTATTGTACTTTTGTTATAAGAAAATCATTTTGAATAATATATGAAATATTACTCTTGTTTTAAATTTCTCCTTTAGAATAAACACAACTGTACAAACAGAATTTAATCAAACTTGTTCTTCAAAACATTTTTCTTAGAAACAGAGGACAACTCCCGGCCTTTGCATCATCGTGACTGCCAATACTTTAAAACATTATTAGCCACCCATATTGTGTACAGAAAAAAATAGGAGACATTTGTGAGATAGAAATGTACTAAGTTGAGAGTGGTGGGCTAGTGGCCTAGTGGGTGCATGCAGTGGGCAGGACCGTGTCATTTCATAACTTACATTACATAGCCATCTCGGCATCTCCCACAAGGGGTGGAAACAAATATGATATGCATGTAAGGTTGTTATACATAGTACAGAAGGAGAAAATGATATGCATGCACTTCGAGGCACGAGTCCGAGCAATTGAATTAAAGGTGACTACATGCGTTGGATTTGATGGATAATCCTCGTGAACACGTGCATATAGGCATGCACGCAACTAGAAGAACAAATGCAGAAAAAACATAGTAGAACTTGGAAATTTAAACCCGTGTATGCATGCATGCAGGACATGTTCACGGCCGGCACGGACACATCGTCCATCATTGTGGAGTGGGCAATGGCGGAGATGATGAACAACCCATCTATCATGGCGAGCGCCCAGGAGGAGATGGACCGCGTCGTCGGCCGTGACCGCCGCCTCGAGGAATCCGACATCGCCAACCTCCCTTACCTGCAGGCCATATGCAAGGAGGCCATGCGGCTCCACCCGTCCACGCCGCTCAGCCTGCCGCACTTCTCCTTTGAGGAGTGCGAGGAGGACGGCCACCACGTCCCCGCCAACACGCGGCTCCTCATCAACATCTGGGCCATCGGCCGCGACCCGGCGGCGTGGGAGGACCCGCTGGAGTTCCGGCCGGAGCGGTTCCTGTCCGGGCCGGCGGCCAAGATCGACCCGATGGGTAACAACTTCGAGCTAATCCCGTTCGGCGCCGGCAGGAGGATATGCGCCGGGAAGCTGGCTGGAATGGTGTTTGTGCAGTACTTCCTCGGAATGCTGGTGCACTCGTTCGAGTGGCGGCTGCCGGACGGCGAGGAGAAGGTGGACATGGCCGAGACCTTCGGGCTGGCACTGCCCAAGGCCATCCCGCTCAAGGCCGTCGTTACGCGGCGGCTCGTGCCGGCCGCCTACGCATGATTGTTCGTGTGTGTGGAGCTGGTGACGATGATCTAGTGTTTCATGTTTGGCGTGACCCAAACCTTTTGTGTGCTGCATGTTTCGTACATTTGCCCTTCTGGCAAAAAGAAATTACCTGCTTTAAGCTGTCCAAAAGTACAATTGCCTCTATTTCTAGTGTTGTTTCATGACAACTTGTTCGAGAGTCCTAGTCTCCAAAAATGCCGTTGACCTTTTGCCCCCTTTTGCTCTCACAGACAGTTGGGAGCTCCACACCTCGAAATGGTAGTCCCCTTTACTTGTGAGTACAAAAGGTTCAAATAAGTTCATATTTTCGGTTGATGTTTGTGATACGTATTGATGAATTGCGGTCGATGTCTAGGCTGAGCATTGTAAATGAACTGTTTGTAGCCTCAAAAGCTAGCTCAAAATTCCATGCTCCAAGGTAAGAATTCCCGTTGTTGATTTAGTTATTCGTTTATTTGAACCGAAGGCATTTAATTTTACACTTGTGTCAAACGAAGAAAGTCTACAAGTAGGAGAATCCAGTACAAGCCGAAAAGATAGCATGTTTGTTGGAATGTTTTTGCCACACGTGAATTCAAGCCCAAATCGAAATATATGTGTAAGAGTATCCACCTCATAGAAGTCCCTCGTCGCATTAGGCAACGATTTGTGACTTAACTTTGAACTTATATGAAGAAATTAGGTACCCCTTGACACACTTGGTCACTCTTAACTTTTTGAATAATTTGTTTCACGATTTCAGATATGGAAATTTTTAGGTTGGATTATTATGCAACTAAAATCAATGAAAATCTAGTAATAATCATGTTGGATATAATCAGAAAAATTAAATTTAATAATATATATTTTATCGACTTTTCTTTTACCTTTTGTAACCGGATATCTTTTTTTAGTTTTCTTTTCATTTTTCAAAATAAAAGTTGACTTTGTTTAATAAATGTTGAACACTTTTCTTATAGATAGGTCGAATATTTTTCAGATATAAGTTGAATATTTTATAAATAAATACTGAACTTTTACCAGAATACATATTGTACATTAATCAAATTTAATACACAGTGAACATTTTGTAAACACACGTTGATTATTTGGTATAATTGCATTAATATTTTTTAAGTTTTCATTAACATATTTTAAAAAATGCCACAAAACATATTTTTAAATGAGCGAACATTTTTAAAGCCACGAACAATTTTTCAAACCGTACAGCCATTTTTTACACAGGTGATACATTTTCATGATTTTATTTAAAAAATATTGAACAAATTTGAAACATGTGAAAAAAATTAATGTCAAGAATATATTTTAAATGGTATGAACATTTGAAAAAGAATGTGCGAACAATTCTTTTACATTGCATGAATATTTTTAAATGTGTGGTGAACTTAAATAAAATGAAAATTCACAAAATTCAAAACGTGTGAACATTTTTTAGATGGACCCACATCCTTTTGAATAGTACAAGCATTCTTTAAAAATTGCATGAACAAAATTTTACACTGCATGAACATTATTTCAGTGCATGGTGAACATGTTCATCGTAATTGTAATATTTATATTTTAAATATAAATATATAAATAAACAAAAAGGAAGAAAGAACATAACTAACTAAGGAATGAAGGATGGTGTGTTTGGCCGGCCCACTAGCGGATAGCTTGTGTCGAGGCTACGGTTGATCTCGCATGAAGAAGATATATACGTGCCCCTTGTAGGCGGGTTATACGCAGGGCATTTGGATATTTTGCTTGAAAACTACAGACCAGTGTAGTAACAAGACCAAAACATATTAGGTTACAAAAATAAAGTATACAATGATAAGAAAATTTGGTGTCATAAATAATTTCTAACAACAAATGATAATGGGGTTGATATTTAAACCGCCATCAGGAATCTCATCTCTTATATACCTAAATCTCTACTATTAAAGGAGAATGTCATGATGATTCAACCTCGTACTTCCACTTACGATCGGTAGGGCCTTCCACTTGCGCGCAAAAAAGAGCAGCCCACCCCGCATAGGACGTGGTCCCGAAACCAGCCCACACTTCTTCCCATCCCCGCACAGAGAGAAAAATCTGTCGCTAACACGCACTCACGTCTCCGCCTTCCCCAACTCCCAAGAGAGAATAGCCAGAATACCACTAGTGAAAACCACAAGTGCCAAAATACCACTATAAAAAACTGAAGTGCCAAAATAGCACTCAAGTTCAGGTTCTTCATCATACACAAATAGCACTACCGTCTATTGTCAAACAGATTCTGTTAGTCAACGGTGGATGGAGCTGTCAGTTTTCTACCTTCATTAGTAGAAAAACACATAATAGTCCCGGTTTGTGTGGGCCTTTAGTCCCGGTTCATGAACCGGGACTAATGGGTCGTTACTAATACCTCCACCCATTAGTCCCGGTTCAAACACGAACCGGGACCAATGTGCCTCCACGTGACCCTGTGCGCCGAGCCTAGTCAGGGTGCCTTTGGTCCCGG